>NC_081570.1:107233285-107236802 GCF_022355385.1 Mustela nigripes | reverse complement strand
AGCCAAGATGGCGGAGAAGTAGCAGGCTGAGACTACTTCAGCTAGCCGGAGATCAGCTAGATAGCTTATCTAAAGATTGCAAACACCTGAAAATCCATCGGCAGATCGAAGAGAAGAAGAACAGCAATTCTGGAAACAGAAAACAACCACTTTCTGAAAGGTAGGACCGGTGGAGAAGTGAATCCAAAGCGACGGGAAGATAGACCCTGGGGGGAAGGGCCGGCTCCCGGCAAGCGGCAGAGCAACCACACGTAAAAAACATTAAAATAATATCAAAACTATATAAGCACTGTGTTCTTCAGAATAATTTTAATGTTAACTCCTTAATTGAGTGAAAAAATTGAAAACTACCCCTTTTCATTATATGAAGTTAGGACATCAAAAATAATACACTAACAGAACTTAGGGTAGGTTTCAGGAATACTTGAACAGCAGAGTATCAGAAAAATCTCTCCATTTATTATATTAAGTCAACAAATTAAAGAGAAAGCATAAACATATTACATAGATATTAAAAAGAGATTTGAGAAAATTTAGCAGCCATTGACAATAAAAATTTAAATAATAGAAAAAGAAGCTAATACTCTCAAACTTCAAAAACAAATAGTCACCTTTCTGATTAATGAAGCACTAAATTCATCACTATTAAAATAAAAAACGGAGATGCCTGTGCTGTTGTTATTCCCCATTGCTTGAGAATTCTAGTTAATTCAGAAAAGCAGTAAAATAAGATGTTATTTTTAAAAATATGTACGATGAGTGGTGCTTGGGTGACTTATTAAGTGTCTGCACTCAGCTCAGGTCATATGCCAGGATCCTGGGATTGAGCCCCATATCAGGGTCTCTGCTAAGGGAGGTTCTCCCTCTGCCTCTGCCCCTCCCCTGCTGGTGTGCTTGCTCTCTCTCTCTCTCTCTTTCTCTCTCTCTTTTGTTTGCTCTCTTTCTCAAATACATAAAATATTTTTTAATTTTTTAATAAATAAATAAAAAGAATATACTCATCATGAAGAAAATAAAATAAAAATAGAACTGGAAGTTGCTAACACAAGCAGAAATAAATGCTTGGAAAAGTTGGAAAATAAACAATAAAGAAAGGTGGAGATTGGTAGATCAGAATATAATTATAAATAAATCAGACCAGCTCATAAAAGGTGGTTCCTCTTGAGTAGGTCTTTTAGCTGATTGCTATAATATAGTTAATTGAAGAAATATACAGAAGATGGACCTTCTGCAACAGAGCTAATGGCTATCAACATAGACAATATGTCAGAAAGAGAATTCAGGCTAACAATTATCCAAGCAATAGCTAGGTTGGAGAAAGCCATGGGTGACCAAACTGAATTGATTAGGGCTAAACTGAAAACGACCAGAGATCGTGTTTTCAATATTAGGGAAGAGCTGAAAGCTACCAGGGATAAGCTTCACAATGCTCTCAATGAGTTCCAATCTAATCTAAATTCTCTCAACCCTAGAGTAACTGAGACAGAAGATAGAATTAGTGATCTGGAGGAAAAACAGATAGAGAGAAAGGATCAGGGGAAGCCTGGAACAAACAGCTTAGAAGCCACAAAAACAGAATCAGGGAAATAAATGATGCCATGAAATGTTCCAACGTCAGAATTATTGGAATCCCTGAAAGGGAGGAGAAAGAAAAAAGTCTAGAAGATATAGTGGAACAAGTTCTTCATGAAAATTTTCCAAATCTCGTGAATGGAACCAGTGTTCATGTACTAGAGGCTGAAAGGTTTCCCCCCAAGATACAGATACTCGAAAGTCCTCGAGACACCTAATAGTAAGAATGAAGAATTATAATTATAGGCAGAACCTCTTGAAAGCAGCTAGGACAAAGAAGATCCTTACGTACAGAGGAAAGCAATCAGAATAACGTCAGAGCTGTCCACAAAGACGTGGCAAGCCAGAAAGGGCTGGCAAGATATATTCAGGGCACTGAATGAGAAGAACATGCAACCAAGAATACTTTATCCAGCAAACTGAAATTCAAAATGGAGGGAGAGATAAAGAGTTTCCAGGACCGGGCGCCTAGGTGGCTCAGTGGGTTGAGCCACTGTCTTCGGCTCAGGTCATGGTCTCGGGGTCCTGGGATCGAGTCCCACATTGGGCTCTCTGCTCAGCGGGGAGCCTACTTCCCTCTCTCTCTCTCTCTCTGCCTTCCTCTCTGCCTACTTGTGATCTCTGTCTGTCAAATAAACAAATAAAATATTAAAAGAAAAAAAAAAGAGTTTCCAGGACCGGCAAGGCTTAAAAGACTATGCAACCGGGCGCCTGGGTGGCTCAGTGGGTTAAGCCGCTGCCTTCGGCTCAGGTCATGGTCTCAGGGTCCTGGGATAGAGTCCCGCATCGGGCTTTCTGCTCAGCAGGGAGCCTGCTTCCCTCTCTCTCTCTCTCTCTGCCTGCTTCTCCATCTACTTGTGATTTCTCTCTGTCAAATAAATAAATAAAATAAAATAAATAAAAAATAAAAGACTATGCAACCACCAAGCTGACACTGCAGGAAATATTAAGGGGGTTTCTTTAAAGGAGGAAAAAGCCCAAGAATAGCATTGAACAGAAATATAGAGACAATCTACAGAAAAAAAGACTTCAAAGGTAACACGATGTCAATAAAAACGTATCTATCAATAATCATCCTCAATGTGAATGGCCTAAATGCACCCATAAAACAGCACAGGGTTGCAGACTGGATAAAACGACAGGGCCCATCCATATGTTGTCTACAAGAGACCCATTTTGAACCTAAACATACACCCATACTGAAAGTGAAGGGATGGAGAAGCATCTTTCATGACAATGGGCCTCAAAAGAAGGCTGGGGTAGCAATTCTCATATCATACAAATTAGATTTTAAACTAAAGACTGTAGTCAGAGATCCAGAAGGACACTACATCATTCTTAAAGGGACTATCCACCAAGATGATCTAACAATTGTAAATATCTATGCCCCCAATATGGGAGCAGCCAATTACATGAGAAAACTGTTAATCAAGATAAAGAGTCATATTGATATGAATACACTAATTCTTGGAGATCTTAGCATGCCTCTCTCAGAAATAGATCATTGAAGCAGAAAATCAATAAAGAAACAAGAGCATTGAATGACACATTGGACCAGATGGACCTCATAGATATATACAGAAATATATATATTTCCACCCTAAAACAACAGAATACTCATTCTTCTCAAATGCACATGGAACATTCTCCAGAATAGACCACATAATGGGTCAAAAATCAGGACTCAGCCCATACCAAAAGACTGAGATTATTCCCTGCACATTCTCAGATCACAATGTTTTGAAACTGGAGCTCAATCACAAGGAAAAGTTCCGAAGGAACTCAAACGCCTGGAAGCTAAAGACGACCTTGCTTAAGAATGCTTGGATCGAAAGAGAGTCAAGATGGTGGAGAAGTAGCAAGCTGAGACTGCTTCAGCTAGCCGGAGATCAGCTAGATAGCTTATCTAAAGATTGCAAACACCTGAAAATCCATCGGCAGATCC
>NC_081570.1:107195345-107213285 GCF_022355385.1 Mustela nigripes | reverse complement strand
ATGGTTTCACTTATTTGTGGAGCATAACAAATAGCATGGAGGACATGGGGAGTTAGAGAGGAGAAGAGAGTTGGGGGAAATTGGAAGGGGAGGTGAATCATGAGAGACTATGGACTCTGAAAAATAATCTGAAGGGTTTGAAGTGGCGGGGGTGGTGGGAGCTTGGGGTACCAGGTGGTGGGTATTATAGAGGGCATGGATTGCATGGAGCACTGGGTGTGGTGCAAAAATAATGAATACTGTTATGCTGAAAATAAATAAATTTAATTTAAAAAAAAAGAATCTTATTCCTTCTGTGGACCATCAAGATCAAGTATAAGAGAAAGATGAAGATCCTTCCATGAACACACAGGACACAGATCTAGAGACTCAGCCTGGACAGGGATAATGATCATCTGGGTGCAGAGCAAGCAGACATCAAAGATACAGTTTTTTTCATCCAATCAGGCCAGGGAGAGTGAAGAACAATCAGAAGATTCAGAGAGAGCATAAGCACCAACTCATGGACAGTGGAACAGAGTAGAGAGCCCAGATATGGAGCCTCAACTCTATGGTCAAATAATCTTCGACAAAACAGGAAAAAATATACAGTGGAAAAAAGACAGTCTCTTCAATAAATGGTGCTGGGAAAACTGGACAACTATATGTAGAAGAATGGATGTAAACATGTGAAATATAGGTCTAGCATAGAGGAAGACAAGGGTCTCATGAAAGTCAAGCAGCTGTTTGTGAAGAATCTTATTCCTTCTGTGAAATGTGGTCAGAATTTCACTGGGGCCAAAAAGCCACTCGTGGACATTCAGGATTCAACCCAATAAGCCAACAGCCTCTCACTAGAGTCAGACAGGAAAGTACGCTAGATATTGAGGATCTCATCATGACTAGAAATCCACTAAAGGAGTTTGGATCCACCAATGAGGAATTTAGGTCTGGCACAACAGGAAGATGTGTCAAGCTACCAACAATCAGAAAAGAGCTCCAGATACTCAGGGTCAGCTTATAGACAAACTTTATCTACACGTTCTGACACTAGTAAAAAATAGATAGTGTGGATACAGTTATTGTCAGTTTAGAGGTAATGAAGGAGATTCAAATAGAGAGTTAACATCAACTCATGGACAGTCTGAGGAGAGCCACAGACAACTGGAACTTAGTAAGATAAGCCAAAAAGTATCCATCCATGAATATCCTGAAGACAAAGAATGAAATTCAGGGTCTAGTCATAAATGGATGATGTCAACTCATGAGCAGTAGGAATCCAATACCAAGAGAATAATTTAAACAGTAAATTCTCCTCAGGAACAAATTATCATAATTATAACCAGGAAGGAGATGCTACACTCAGAAGCCAGACAATTCAAACCCAAGAGGAATTTGGGCCTAATACTATCCAGATGGTAGCATAAACAAAAGCACAGATAGGGCTATAGCTACAAACACATCAATTATGAAAGTGCTATATATGACTATAGATGGCATAAAAACAATAGAAACTCAGCCTTTATTCCAGTACACTGAAATCTGGAAATAGAAGTACAAATAAGCTGGTCTTGAACAGTCAAGGGCTACCTCTGATCATTCAGGGTCTAGGGTAACTTTGGATACTCAAGGATAAGCAATAAATTTAATTTGACACTATGGTCAATCTAGATTTAACATAGGTAGAAGGCCACCAACTTCTTATAGCCAGTCCCCTGAATGACAGATAATTAAAATCCTTTCATTTTTTGTCTATGTCTTCCTCTCATTATCCATCAACCATTCCAACTAGAAAACAGGCATCCAGCAATGTCCCTTCCAGTGACTCTGAAGTTCAGTCAGGATATTCAAATAGAAAATGCACATCTACTAGTAGACAGATGACTTCTGATCATGAAGGACCAGGATTCAACTCAATGACTTTGGAAGACAGATATAAAGTAATATCCACTCAAGGGACATATATATGACATACACACACACAGACACACACACATATACACACACATATGTATACATATACACACACACACACACAATCAGCTCAAGTTCAGTACAAATAGGAAGATAGGATGATATGTCCAATCTCCAGGTGATCTTGGTATGAATAAAGGCAATCAAGTTCATAAAAGTGGGACGCCTAGGTGGCTCAGTCAGTTAAGTATCTGCCTTTGGCTCAGGTCATGATTGCAGAGTCCTGGGACTGAGTCCCAAATCAGGTTTCTTGCTGAGCGGGGAGCTTGCTTTTCCCTCTGCCTACCACTCCGACTACTTGTGCGCTCTCTCTCTATCTGACAAAAAAATAAATAAAATCTTTAAAAGAAATTTTTTTTCACAAAAGTGGTGATCACATCTCCAGTTCCTACCAATGTGGTGAGAGCAAAGGCCCAAAAAGAATAGGAGAATACAGCATCACTAGTCACTTAGTACCAAAACCAAAGGACTCAGTGGAAGGTGTAGACAGGAATCTGGCCATAGTCAGCTGAGGGACAATGGAAGGTCCAGACAGAATAAAGATATTTATCAGGATGGAAGCTCTGAGACAACAGGTAACAATGGAAGTAAGCAAAAAGCAAAATTTGACTATTTTTTGTACCAACATTCCACTTTATTAATACATCCATGAACAAAGGGATCATTATCTTAAGACACCAACAGAAGAGGAACTAAATGAAGATAAGAAGAAAAACATAAAGCACAGGAATTTATTGTAAAAACTTTTTTAGAGGACAATTATGTCTCTTTTCTTTAAACATGTAAATCTACTTTAATCCTTCAAATTAGAGTTAATCTTATTTTAAAAGATAGTGTACATTTGTCCTCTTCAGTTAGCATATGTTAGCAGTGTAAGTTTAAATTTTTTTTTTTAGTGGTTTCTTGTGTTTTATTTTTTTTAATTTTTTATTTTTTATAAACATATATTTTTATCCCCAGGGGTACAGGTCTGGGGAGGGTATGTGATTTGGTGAGTGCTGTGAAGTGTAAGTTTAAATTTTAATAATATTATCTTTGTGTATGGTGTAAGAGAATGGTCGAGTTTCATTCTTCTACATATAGCTGCCCAGTTTTCCCAGCACCATTTATTGAAGAGACTGTCTTTTTTCTACTGTATATTTTTTCCTGTTTTGTCGAAGATTATTTGACCATAGAGTTGAGGCTCCATATCTGGGCTCTCTACTCTGTTCCACTGGTCTATGTGTCTGTTTTTATGCCAGTACCATGCTGTCTTGGTGATCACAGCTTTGTAGTGATCATATCAAAGCTTGAAATCAGGCAACGTGATGCCCCCCATTTTATTTTACTTTTCAACATTTCCTTAGCGATTCGGGGTCTCTTCTGATTCCATACAAATTTTTGGATTATTTGCTCCAGCTCTTTGAAGAATACTGGTGGAATTTTGATCGGAATGGCATTAAAAGTATAGATTGCTCTAGGCAGTATAGACATTTTAACAATGTTTATTCTTCTGATCCAAGAGCATGGAATGGTCTTCCATCTTTTTGTGTCTTCTTCAATTTCTTTCATGAGTGTTCTGTAATTCCTCAAGTAAAGATCCTTTGCCTCTTTGGTTACGTTTATTCCCAGGTATCTTATGGTTCTTGGTGCTATAGTAAATGGAATCGATTCTCTAATTTCCCTTTCTGTATTTTCATGGTTAGTGTATAAGAAAGCCACTGATTTCTGTACATTGACTTTGTATCCTGCCACATTACTGAATTGCTGTATGAGTTCTAGTAGTTTGGGGGTGGAGTCTTTTGGGTTTTCCATATAAAGAATCATGTCATCTGCGAATAGAGAGAGTTTGACCTCCTCATTGCCAGTTTCGATACCTTTTATCTCCCTTTGTTGTCTGATTGCTGTTGCTAGGACTTCTAAAACTATGTTGAACAAGAGTGGTGAAAGTGGGCATCCTTGTCTTGTTCCTGATATCAATGGGAAGGCTGCAAGCTTTTTCCCATTGAGGATGATATTTGCTCTGGGTCTTTCATAGATAGATTTGATAAACTCAAAATGGATAAAAGACCTCAATGTGAGACACAAATCCATCAGAATCCTAGAGGAGAACATAAGTAGTAATCTCTTCGATATCAGCCACAGCAACTTCTTTTAAGATATGTCTCCAAAGGGAAAGGAAACAAAAACGAAAATGAACTTTTGGGACTTCATCAAAATCAAAAGCTTCTGCACAGCAAAGGAAACAGCCAAGAAAACAAAGAGGCGACCCACGGAATAGGAGAAGATATTTGCAAATAACAGTACAGACAAAAGGTTGATATCCAGGGTCTAAAATGAACTTCTCAAACTCAACACACACAAAACAGATAAGCACATCAAAAAATGGGCAGAAGATATGAACAGACACTTCTCCAATGAAGACATACAAGTGGCTATCAGACACATGAAAAAATGTTCATCATCACTAGCCGTCAGGGAGATTCAAATTAAAACCACATTGAGATATCACCTTACACCAGTTAGAATGGCCAAAATTAACAAGACAGGAAACAACATGTGTTGGAGGGGATGTGGAGAAAGGGGAGCCCTCTTCCACTGTTGGGAATGCAAGCTGGTGCAGCCTCTTTGGAGAACAGTGTGGAGATTCCTCAAGAAATTAAAAAAAAAGAACTTCCCTATGACCCTGCCATTGCACTCCTGGGTATTTACCCCAAAGATACAGATGTCGTGAGAAGAAGGGCCATCTGTACCCCAATGTTTATAGCAGCAATGGCCACGGTCGCCAAACTGTGGAAAGAACCAAGATGCCCTTCAACGGATGAATGGATAAGGAAGATGTGGTCCATATACACTATGGAGTATTATGCCTCCATCAGAAAGGACGAATACCCAACTTTTGTAGCAACATGGATGGGACTGGAAGAGATTATGCTGAGTGAAATAAGTCAAGCAGAGAGAGTCAATTATCATCTGGTTTCACTTATTTGTGGAGCATAACAAATAGCATGGAGGACATGGAGAGTTAGAGAGGAGAAGAGAGTTGGGGGAAATTGGAAGGGGAGGTGAATCATGAGAGACTATGGACTCTGAAAAACAATCTGAGGGGTTTGAAGTGGCGGGGGGGTGGGAGGTCGGGGTACCAGGTGGTGGGTATTATATAGGGCATGGATTGCATGGAGCACTGGGCGTGGTGAAAAAATAATAAATACTGTTATGCTGAAAACAAATAAATTAATTAAAAAATTTTTAATAATATAAAAAATTGTTATGTGAGGTTCATTAGAGTGTTAAAGATGAGAGTTCAAGTTCTAACATTTCTGCAAATTTTGATATTACACATGACTCTTTAAGGTGATGTATTAGGTGTTACAGCATCATCACATTACTGTGACAGCAATTCCTTTGAGTTTATAGACCAAGCATTCAAGTCTCTGGTATCAGACTATGCATAAAAATTGCCAATAAAAATTTATGAACAATATGTCTTGCCTCTTTCCTGTTCCATTATCCAACTTTATAAATGGTAACACTGGAAACTGATCCAAAAATGCAGAGAACTAATGACAGAGCTGTGGAGAACAAAAACATTTAAGCGCTTCCCCAGGAAGAGGAGCCCTCAAAAAAGCCTGTAAGAGTCTGTAAAAATCAGATTGTAAAGTGTTGAAAAGTAAATGGAAGGTGATAGGTGCTCAGTGTTCTTTTAAGGAGTTAGGTTATGAAGGAGTAGAAAGAGTTAGATGATGGGAATAA
Organism: Mustela nigripes; assembly: GCF_022355385.1. Lineage (NCBI taxonomy): Eukaryota > Metazoa > Chordata > Mammalia > Carnivora > Mustelidae > Mustela > Mustela nigripes. The sequence goes on along the minus strand of NC_081570.1, from coordinate 107,207,600 downwards.
ATTAGATGACAATTTATCATCTCTCCCCTCACCTCAATCCTTCTCTTTCTTTTATTGCTTTTCCTAATGTGTACACCACCATACAGTCATCCAAGCTGGAGCCTTGTTACATCCATTCCCTTGCCCCCTCACCTGACTGAGCTTCCTTGTTCACCTCATCTCCTTATGGTCAAGCATTATCATAGCAGTGAGTCATATTTTGTCTCTCCTCTGTTCAAAACCCTGCTAAATAATAAGGTGACTATGCAGTGTGTTAGAAATATGTGCCAAAAGGAGTGGTCAGGGTAGGCCTCATTGAGAAGGTGATACTTGACAAGAACCTAAAGGACATAAATGATTATACCAAGTGAATATTTGGGAAGAAAGCATTCCTGAAAACAGTCCTAAGGAAAGAGTATGCCTGGAGGTTTGGGGGAATTACAAGGAAGCAGTATGGCTTCAGCAGAGTCTCCTCCTATGGAAGAGAGAAAGTCAAAGAAGAAATGGGGCCTAATCAGTTTCATACTTATCACAATCACACTAAAGTATCCAACCCTCTTTGAAAGAGAGAGAGAGAAACCAAGAAACAGAAAGAGACTCTTAACTATAGAGAACACATTGGTGGTTACCAGAGGAGAGAGGGTGGGGGTTGGGTGAAATAGGTGATGGGGATTAAGGAGTGCACTTGTCATGATGAGCACTGGGTGATATATGGAAGTGTTGAATCACTATATTGTACACCTCAAACTAATATTACACTAAATGTTAACTAACCAGAATTTATTTTATTTTTTCAGTGTTCCAAGAGTCATTCATTGTTTATTAATTAGAATTTAAATAAAAACTTTTTTAAAATATCCCTCCTTCTCTCTGCCTCTCTCTCTCTCTTTCTCTCTCTCTCTCTCTCTCTCTCTCACACACACACACACACACACACAAAGGCTCTAGACTGACCTCCAACAACCAAGAGCTCTATGTCTTAGCTCTTCCCTTCCTATACCTGAAGCTCAGCTGTCACCCTAATATCACCCATGCTAATTGGTGATAGTTGGAGGGTCCCTGAGGAGTACTTCCATCTTTCTCCTCCCACCATTTGCTATGATGGACCAGGCCTACATGCGGAAAGCCTCAGGTAGGCAGCAACAAGAGATATAGACTATGAATGGTCATCCCAGTAAGAGCATCAAAAGGCAAATTAAGAAGATGAACACACACTAGAGAACAATATTGACAGACTAAATTAGAGGATACAAGTAATAATGAGCTCTGGGTTCCCAGCATCTGGAGCACTTTTTAGAACTTGGAGGGGCAAAGGGAAAATACTAACAGGAGAAAGAAATAGTTGTAGAGGAAGACCAATACTCTAGCAGAGTATGTTTCAGGGCCTGGGGCTGGAGCTAAAAGATACATCACCATGCCTACCCCACTCCCTAGAGAATAGATACTGAGCTATAAAATTATATCACATTTATTTTTTATTTTTTGATATAAGAGAAAAATGACCCTTGTACCTAGAAAGGAGAATATGGAGGGAAACGCCAACTGACAGGTTTTGGCTAACATCTTTTGACTTCCCTTAACCCAAAATCATGAGCATCAACATTCTCTGTTTGTTATGTCCCTGTTTGTTTGTTTGTTTTTTTAAGATTATTTGTTTATTTATTTATTTATTTGTTTATTTGACAGACAGAAATCACAAGTAGGCAGAGAGGCAGGCAGAGAGAGAGGAGGAAGCAGGCTCCCTGTCGCATGGAGAGCCCATGCGGGGCTCAATCCCAGGACCCTGGGATCATGACCTGAGCTGAAGGCAGAGGCTTTAACCCACTGAGCCACCCAGGTGCCCCATCCCTAGTTTTTATGTGGTTTCCTCATTCATAAGACTAAGCTATGAAGAATTGCCAGGAACTGCATGGGGGATATGAGGGGAGAGGAAAGAAATGGCAGGGAGGAAAACACTTTCCATAGCTTTTTCCTAAGACCCAGCAGATGGTGCTATGAGAACATTACCTTCTGGACAAGCGTGAAAATGAGTGCCCTGGGGCAGAAAGAGAACTTCACTGTTTATCTTCACCAGTTTTGTTTCTTGGTGGTGGTTGTGGTGGTTGTGGTTGTGGTTGTTGTTGTTTTGGGTCAAACACTTCATTCCTCAAGAACTCCCCTCCAAATTCTGCCTTTTCTAAGACATGAATAGTCCCATATCCCTGGCTATTGCTAGGAAAAAGCATATTTGAGTGTGAATCTCATCTTCTCCATTTAATAACTAAGTGACTTAAAATAAGTTACATATTTTCTCTGAGCCTCAGTTTTATCATCTGCAAAATGGAGGTAAGAATCGTACATCATATAGTTGTGAGGATTAATAAAATGATGAACATAAGTGTGCAAAGCACTATGCTTGACATAAAGAGGAACATAATTTTCTTTTTTCTGCCTAAATGTGGAGGTACTAAAAAAAAAACCTAGAATGTGACACATAGCATAAGAAATCTCTTTTCCCAAACACTGTCATCTCCAAGGGAAAACCATGAACTGATTTATGAAGGGGGAGTCTTCATGCCCACCCTTTTACTATGGAGCACATACTCTGTTAAAATCATGATTGGGGAGGGTATGTGCTTTGGTGAGTGCTGTGAAGTGTGTAAACCTGGTGATTCACAGACCTGTACCCCTGGGGATAAAAATATATGTTTATAAAAAATAAAAAATTATTTTAAAAAATCATGATTCTCTGTTTGGGAAAGCATTTTTGTGATAATGTAGTCCAACTCTTACATTAGTAATATTCAAAAGGGAATGAAGGAGCCAAAACACACATTGAATATGCCTCTTGTTTTCAGGACATGAACCAGGAAATAGTACTCAACAAATCTCTGGTTGCTGACATTGGAAGATATTCAGAAAATGTAGCTTTGAAAGGGTTAAAACTTTATGTGATACATGGAAATGTTTTAATGCCCCCCACAATAAATTCAATTACTTTGCAAAGAGCTCAATGCATATTTAGTCAATTCAGAGGTTAAAACTTCTTTACATAAAGTCAAAATTTACCTCTCTTTTTCAAGTGCCCAAAGGTCCCTTGTTCTGTTCCCTTTTCCTACCACCTCATGCACACTGACACTCACAAACAGACCTGCACATTGTCTCTTCCACAGGAGTTCATGGTTCTGCTGCCCCACACTTCCCAGCCCTTCTCTTCTATCTGGGACTCTCCTTTCCTGGGGAATCTTCCTGACAAGAAAGTGTAGAGGAGAGTCAGGATTCACATCCATCCATTGTGATATGTGAAATTAAGGTATTTAAATTGTCAGTAAGTCAGCGTCAATACATAAGTTTTACTGAAACACAGGCATGCTCATTTTTTTGCACGTCATCTATGAATGCTTTCATGCTACCAGGCCACAGCCGAGTAGCTGCAAAAAAGACTGTCCCACAAAGCCTAAAATATGTACTATCTAGCCCTTTACAGAAGTTTGCCAACCCATCAATTAGGAGAACACTGGCTCCAGGAGCTTGTTTCACCTAGAATAGTCTTCACCAACAACCCTCTCTTCCCTCTGTGGCAACAACTGTCTCTGGCAGGAAATTAGTCTTCACTCAGCAAACACTACCTCCCCTGCATTTCCACAGTCTCAGTCACACCTTCAAAAAGCTCCCTCCTCTGATGGAAGCATGACGATCTGGCCCAAATCAGACATCTAGAGGAAACACAGCCCCAAAATGGATACTGACTCTGCAGATCCTCTGGGTAGTTCTCGGAAGAAAACAGAGAGTCATAATAGTTGAATTTGGAATCATGTAATTTATCATTTACCAATAGTTGCAACCACTCCTTCCCAAATCCTAATGACTATATTGCATAAGTTTCAAGTCTATTTGACTTCACTCAGCTTCAGTGACATTCGTGCTATACATACAATTCACAATGGATGAAATGCAGAGTAAGGTTGCAGGGATCATCAGAAAGCCACTTATTGATTCCCAAGCTTAAGATTCAGTTTCTATTCAGGTGAAATTATGTCCTCTGAGGTGAAGATGACAGGAGAGAGGGTAGACCCTAATCTTGTGAAAAAGTAGAAGTTGGCCAATGCTGAATACTACAGACATGACCCTCACTCTTCTTTCAACTCAATATGACAAACATTTACTGGGAACTTTTATGTGCCAAGTAATGTGCTGAGTCCCCCAGTGACACAGGTAATAATGCCATTCTCAAGAAACTCACAGGTTAGAAGTGATAAAAAACACATAGACAGATACATACGGTATACAGATACATGCATGTTAAGAAAGGATATACACCAAAAAATGAACAATAGCTATTTCTGGGTAGGAAGATTACAGGTATTTTCATTTGCTTTGCTTTGCTTTGCTTATCTGTGTTTTTTTAATTTTTTATATTAAACATTAATTACATAGTAAAATAATTTTAAACATTTTACATATAGTATGATTGATACTATAACAAAACTATGCATAAGGTACACAGTTACTCTCCTGAGTAATTCAAGAAATACTTCTTACACGATGTCTAAAGTAGGTTTTAAAAAATGAATAGCAGTGCACTATGCATCATAGCCCAGATCATGAATAACCTTGGATACCATGCTAAAGAGCATGGATTTCTTTCTAAGGTTATATAGGGTTAAAATGAAAGCTACATTGATGAATGGCCACTAAGGTATAGTAAATAAGTTTAGGTAAAGAGACTAGAAGCCCTTTACAGTCATTATAATTCAAGAGAAATGGTAATAATACCATGGGTAATAATATCATTGATGATACTTTAGCTGGAAATCCATATAAGAAAATAAAACTTAAAATGAGAGAGTTTGACTGAATAATCCTTAAGGTTCCTTTTAAACACAAGAGTCCATGATTCTTGGACATTTGGTCCCTGATGTTCCTGCACACATTCCATTCAACTCCAATTAAAGTCCATATAATTGGTTATCAATGCATTACGATAGACACTTTGGTGAATATGCCAAGAAGTCTTTCTGCGGTGTTCAGAGACTCTGGCAGGTGGGGCTGCTAATAGCCCAGATTTGGGAACTGCTAATGCAATCTCAGGTGAACAAGTAAGGAAGACAAACACCTGGGAGGTGGAGATGGAGGTGTAGGTGGAGATGTGCTTATTCGGGAGTGAATCAGAACATCTCAAAGAGCAGCTCCTCCCTGAGATGGACCATTATTCGCTCTATAAAAAGGCCACCATCCTCAACTAGCAGCACCCTGTAAGCTACTCTAGTCTCCATCCTACTTGTTCCTCTGGTGAACTAGGTAAGTGAACAGGAGTACTTTGGGCTATAAATTACAAGAATCCAGGATGTGTTCTAAGGCAAAGAGGCACGGGATACCAGGCTTCTTTTTAATGTACTTTGGGGACTTTGATATAATTTTAACTTTATTGAGAAGGAAAATAAAGAGATGACTGGGAATGATGGTACCTTCTTTCTTCAGGGTCATTTTCTTAAAGATGATGGGCTTTCAACTGTCACTAGGCAAGTTGTCCCTGAACTTTTTTTCTCTGTTGTAAAATCAGTAAACCCTGAAACTCAGTCCCTGTTTGGATAATTAAAACAGAAATGGGACTGACAGCAGCTTCATCCAGCTCCATATCACTTGGGCCTGTAGTTGCCCTCTTTGTGTACTTTCTCTGGCCTACAAGTTTTGAGAGTCTAGCTTAGCCACTGGAGTCAGGCATACCATGTGGATGATAGGCCAGTCCCTCTTCAGTGATGGTTGGCACCTAAAGAGAAATCGAGGAAGTGGATAGACTGGCACACCCAGGATTTCTCTAGCTCTAGAACAATGCTCATGAAATTATCCCTCGTAAAGGTGGGGAGCTCAAAACAGAAAATCATTGTTCCTACATACATTCAGGAATGAAAATAAGATATAGATTCTGTTCCTACTTTCATCACTCTCTTGCTACATGGCTTGAACAAGTCTATCAACTCTGGATTGGTTCTTAATATCAAAAGGACTCTGAAAAACAATCTGAGGGGTTTTAAGTGGTGGGGGGGTAGGAGGTTGGGGGAACCAGGTGGTGGGTATTAGAGAGGGCACGGATTGCATGGAGTACTGGGTGTGGTACAAAAACAATGAATACTGTTATGCTGAAAATAAATAAAAAATAAATTTTTTTAAAAAAGGATGAATTTAATGATGCCCAATTAATTCTGAACAACTATTACAAATGATTGAAACTATTTATGTATATAAGCAAGAATAAGGAATAATATAAGGTAGGTCTCTCTCCTTTCTTTCCATTAGGTTAAATTTACCAAAAAAAAAAAAAAATGCCTGAACTCCTAAAAAGTATCGTCACTGTCATTGATCTTTTCTACCAATATGCCACCCGGGATGGGGAGTGTGACATGTTGAACAAGGCAGAACTGAAAGAACTTTTGGAAAATGAATTTCATCAAATTCTGAAGGTAAGAACTCCAGGTCAGGACTGAAGACAGCTGCAATGCTCTTCTTCATCCCCTCCTACCTTTTTGTCACCTGTGTCAAACTCCTACAGGACTCTCTCTACTTGGTAATAGAGAACAGGGTTTGGTCAAGGCTTGAAATATGATCAAAAGTTGACCCTAGTGGTTTCTAAAACACGACCAAGGGATGTGATCCTACTGAATAGACAAAATCCACAGATTATATAATATCCCATCTGTGTGAGTAATTCTCACGGAATAAAAAAATTAAGATGGTTCTCAGAAAAAAAAAGTAGATAAAATTCATCTTCTTCCCTTTATTTGTCATTCTTCAGCCCATTCTGACCACTGCCTATTTCTGAGACTGCAACACTACAAGGCCTCTGAGTTCAGGAAGTTAGCATCTTACTCCTAAATCATGAAACTTGGTGACCACCATCTTAAAATGTCACCTCTGAAAAAAATAAATATATTTGGGAGCTTAGATCTAGCTCTTCATTATATCCAGCTGCCTACAAAATATTTCTTATTTGGATTCCTAAGGGTGTAATTCAGTGTGTCAAATATGAAACCATTTCCCTCCAAACCCTATATATAGGATATATATAGGATATAGTAAATATCTTATTTACCCAAGGCAGAAATCTGGTTCGGTTCATGGCTTCTTCTCTCAGTAAGCACCTTCATCCTCAACCTTTCATCTAATTCATCAATAGTCTCTCAAAACAGCCCATTTCTCTCCATCACTATTGCTAGTCCTCTGGATCATGTCACCTTCTATTTCTAATCTTAGTCATCATAAGTGCAAATCTAATCATTTCACAGCTCAATTCAAAATCCTTCAAAAGCTGCCAGATCTTTTTGGGGGGGTTTTTGAGGAAGGAAGAGAGAGAGCACTCATTCCAGGAGTGAGGGGGGGAAAGAGGGAGGGGCTAGGCTCCATCTCACAACCTGGGATCATGACCTGAGCTGAAACCAAGAGTCAGATGCTTAACCGTCTGAGCCACCCAAGTGCCCCAAAAGTTCACAGTTTCTAAAATAAGTAAAGTCCAAAGTTCCTTTACACAACTTAAAATGCATGATCTGATCCCTATGTGTTTCTCCAGCAATATCCCCTGACTATTGAAACTCAAAATTTAACAATCCTGAATATCTCTCAGTGCCTCATATGAGGCATGTATCCTCTAACCTCCATCTTTGTTCATATTGTTCTTTCTGCCTGGAACAATCTTTTGCCCTCTCTCCCTCCTTTCCTAACCCTTCATTTGGCTAAGTCCAACCCATACTTCAAAAGACATCACTTCCTCTCATTAACCTTCCTTGAACCACCAATGGTTCTCCTATTATCATTATCACATTATCACAATACACTGTAATTTTAAGTTTGTGTGTCTATGCATTTTGTCAGAAAACAAACTTGTTCACTTCTTTATCTTCCATTTTGTCAGAAAACAAACCTGTTCACTGCTTTATCCCTGCACTTATCCCAATGCTAAGCAAAGAGTAGGTGCACAATAAATCTTCATTAAATGAATTAATTAATGAAGTAATAGCTGCAAAAAATAAAGAAAATTCATATATAATTATGCTAATCATTCATATTTGACCTATTTTTCATTTTTTAAATTCCTATTTATAAATTAGCTAATCATATTTGACCATTTCTTACAAAATATAATTCATTCCTCTTCCCTAACATCTTCCATTCTCATCTTCTAGCAATTTCTCACTGCATTGTTCATTACCTATTTCTTTCTTTCTTTCTGCTCAGGATAGAGCAGTTCTGCCTAAAGGATTGGGTGGCTGAGCTCCACCTAAGCCAGAATATCTGGCTACAGTCTTCTTTCAAATGGTTAGCTGGATATGTAGTCCATAGTGAAATAGCTACCTCTTGTATCTTGTTCCTATACAGAATCCAGATGATCCAGACACTGTAGGTATCATCATGCAAAATCTGGATCAAGACCGTGACAAGAAAGTAGACTTTATTGAGTATCTTCTGATGATATTTAAACTGGCTCAGGCTTGTAATAAAATCATCAGTAAAGATTACTGCCAAGCTTCAGGGTCAAAGCAGAGAGACCACAATCACCAGCACCAAGAGGAAGAAAGTGAAACAAAAGAGGACAAAAGGCAAGGTCATTCAAGGTCAAGTACAGGAGAGAATGATTCCAGGGGCTCCAGAAGAAGCAATAAACACAGGCCTGGGTCCAGCTCCAGAAGAATGGACCATCAAGGAGGCTTGTCAAGTTCAGAGCACAGGCAAAGCTCTGGGGAAAGAAGAAGAGAGTCAAGTTCAGGCCACTTCAAAGAGAGTAAGAAAAACAGGCATGGCTCTTATGAACAAGAGAGGTCTGAGAGTCATTCTTCTGGTCAGAGGCAACATAGAACCAATAAAAGTGGTCAATCTGGACTTAGTAGACAACAAAAACAGTCTACAAGCAATGAGGGATATGGGTCTGAATCAGGCCAGTCCATAAGCAATGGCAAAAATCAGTCAAACTCCTATGAGTCCTCTACTCAGAGAAAACATAGTAGCAGCTCTACTCATCAGTCAGGAGGTTATGGAAGACAAAATCATGGCTCTGTGTCAGGCCAGTCCTCTAATTATGGAAAATATGGACCTGGTTTTAATCAGTCTTCTAATCAGAAATACCATGAATCTAGCTCAGGATCCAGTTTAGGTGAATCATCAAGCTGTCGACAACAAGGATTTGGATCAGGTCAGTCCTCTGGCTATGAACAACATAGATCTGGCTCAGGTCAATCTTCTGGCTTTGGGCAACATGGATCTGGTTTAGGTCAATCTTCTAGTTATAGACAAAATAGTTCTACTTCAGGATGTTCATCAAGCTGTGGAAACTATGGATCTGGCTCAAGTCAATCTTCTAGCCATAGCCAACACTGGTCCAGCTCAGGAGAGTCTTCTCACTATGGACGACATAGTTCTGGCTCAAGTCAATATTCTGGCCACAGCCAACATGGGTCTGGCTCAAGAGAATCTTCTAGCAATGGACAACATAGGTCTGGCTCAAGTCCATCTTTTAGCCCCAGCCAACATGGATTGGGAACAGGCCAGTCCTCTGGCTTTGGGCAACATGGGTCAGGATCAGGTCAGTCTTCTAGCCATAGCCAACACAGGTCTGAATCAGGCCAGTCTTCTGGCTATGGACGACATAGATCTGGCTTAGGTCAGTCATCTGCATATGGTCATCAAGGGTCTGGATCAGGTCAGTCTTCTGGCTTTGGGCAACATGAGTCTAGCTCAGGAGAGTCTTCTGGCACTGAGCATAGATCTGGCTTAGGTCAATCATCCAGCTCTGGACAGCATAAATCTGGATATGGTCAATCATCTAGCTATGGACAACATGGTTCTACTTTGGGGCAGTCATCATGTGGTCAACATGGATCTGGATCAGGACAGTCCTCTAGCTATGGCCAACATAGGTCTGGCTCAGGCCAGTCTTCTGGCTATGATCAACACAGATCTGGCTCTGGTCAGTCTTCTGAATATGGTCATCATAGATCTGGATCAAGTCAATCTTCTGGTTTTGGACAACATGGGTCTAGCTCAGGTCATTCTTATGGCTTTGGGAAACATGGGTCTAGCTCAGGTCAGTCTTATGGCTTTGGGCAACATGAGTCTAGCTCAGGAGAGTCCTCTGGCACTGAACATGGATCTAGCTTAAGTCACTCATCAAACTCTGGACAGCCTGAATCTGGATACAGTCAGTCTTCTAGCTATGGACAACATGGTTCTGCTTCTGGACAACAGTCATCAAGCGGTGGTCAACATGAATCTGGATCAGGCCAGTCTTCTGGCTATGGCCAACACAGAGCTACCTCAGGTCAGTCCTCTAGATATGGTTATCATGAGTCTGGATCAGGTCAGTCTTCTGGCTTTGGGCAACATTGGTCTGGATCCAGCCATCATTCTAGCTATGGCCAGCCTGGGTCTGAATCAGGCCAGTCTTCTGGCTATGGTCAGCATGGGTCTGGCTCGGGACAGTCTTCTGGCCATAGTCAGTATGGTTCTGGCTCAGGTCAATCCTCTACCTATGGACAATATGGTTCTGCTTCAGGACAGACATCAAACTGTGATCAACATGAATCTGGATCAGGCCAGTCTTCTGGATATGGGCAACAGAGATGGGGTTCAGGTGAGTTCTCTAGAAATGGTTATCATGAGTCTGGTTCAGGTCAGTCTGCTGGCTATGGCCAACATGGGTCTGGATCCAGTCAGTCTTCTAGTTATGCCCAACATGGGTCTGGATCAGCTCAGTCTTCTGGATTTGGGCAACATGGGTCTGGCTCAGGTCAGTCTTCTAGCTATGGTTACCATAGGTCTCAATCAGGACAGTGTTCTGGCCATGGTCAGTATGGTTCTGGCTCAAGTCAATCCTCTAGCTATGGACAATATGGTTCTGCTTCAGGACAGACATCAAGCTGTGGTCAACATGAATCTGGATCAGGCCAGTCTTCTGGCTATGGACAACAAAGGTCAGGCTCTGGTCAGTCCTCTTTGTATGGTCATCATGGATCTGGATCAGGTCAGTCTTCTGGCTTTGGGCAACATGAATCCAGTTCAGGAGAGTCCTCTGGCAATGAACAGGGATCTGGCTTAGGTCAGTCATCAAGCTCTGGACAGCACAAATCTGGATATAATCAGTCCTCTAACTATGGACAACATGGTTCTACTTTTGGACAGTCATCAAGCAGTGGTCAACATGCATCTGGATCAGGCCAGTCTTCAGGCTTTGGCCATGGTCAGTATGGTTCTGGCTCAAGTCAATCTTCTAGCTATGGACACTGGTCTGGATCAGGTCAGTTTTCTGGCTGTGGGCAACATGGGTCTGAATCTGGTCAGTCTTCTGGCTTTGGTCAGCATAGCTCTGGATCAGGCCAGTCTTCTGGCTATGGAGAACATGGGTCTGGATACACTCAGTCTTCTAGTTATGGCCAACATGGGTCTGGGTCAGGTCAGTCTTCTGGCTTTGGGCAACATGGATCTGGCTCAGGTCAGTCTTTTAGCCATGGTCACCATAGGTCTCAATCAGGACAGTGTTCTGGCCATGGTCAGTATGGTTCTGGCTCAAGTCAATCCTCTAGCTATGGACAATATGGTTCTGCTCCAGGACAGACATCAAGCTGTGGTCAACATGCATCTGGATCAGGCCAGTCTTCTGGCTATGGCCAACATGGGTCTGGATCAAGTCAGTCTTCTAGTTATAGCCATCATGGGTCTGAATTAGGCCAGTCTCCTGGCTTTGGGCAACATGGATCTGGATCCAGTCAGTCTTCTAGTTATGGCCAACATAGGTCTGGATCAGGCCAGTCTTCTGGCTTTGGGCAACATGGTTCTGGATCCAGCCAGTCTTCTAGTTATGGCCAAAATGAGTCTAGATCAGCTCAGTCTTCTGGTCTTGGGAAGCATGGATCTGGCTCAGGTCAGTCCTCTAGGTATGGTCACCAGAGGTCTCGATCAGGACAGTCTGCTGGCCATGGTAAGTGTGGTCAGTCTTCTGGCTATGGCCAACATGGGTCTAGATCCAGTCAGTCTTCTACCTACAGCCAACATGGGTCTGGATCAGGCCAGTCTTCTGGATTTGGGCAACATGGGTCTGGATCCAGCCAGTCTTCTAGTTATGGCCAACATGCATCTGGATCAGGTCAGTCTTCTGGCTATGGCCAACATGGGTCTGGATCCAGTCAGTCTTCTACCTACAGCAAACATGGGTCTGGATCAGGCCAGTCTTCTGGATTTGGGCAACATGGGTCTGGATCCAGCCAGTCTTCTAGTTATGGCCAACATGCATCTGGATCAGGTCAGTCTTCTGGC
>NC_081570.1:107167459-107195335 GCF_022355385.1 Mustela nigripes | reverse complement strand
TGTGGCCAACACGGGTCTGGATCCAGTCAGTCTTCTACCTACAGCAAACATGGGTCTGGATCAGGCCAGTCTTCTGGATTTGGGCAACATGGGTCTGGATCCAGCCAGTCTTCTAGTTATGGCCAACATGCATCTGGATCAGGTCAGTCTTCTGGATGTGGCCAACACGGGTCTGGATCCAGTCAGTCTTCTACCTACAGCAAACATGGGTCTGGATCAGGCCAGTCTTCTGGATTTGGGCAACATGGGTCTAGATCCAGCCAGTCTTCTAGTTATGGCCAACATGAGTCTGGATCAGGTCAGTCTTCTGGCTTTGGACAACATGAGTCTGGATCCAGTCAGTATCCTAGCTATGGCCAGCATGGGTCTGGATCAGGTCAGTCTTCTGGCTATGGCCAGCATTGGTCTGGTTCAGGTCAATCTTCAGGCTCTTGGCAACATGGGTCAGGTCAGTCTTCTAGCTATGGCCGACACAGGTCTGGCTCAAGTAGATCTTCTAGTCACAGCCGACATGGGTCTGGCTCAGGTCAGTGTTCCAGTTCTGAACAATATGGGTCTGGACCATGCCATTCATCTAGCTCTGAGCAGTGTGGTTCTAGATTTGGTCAGTGTTCTAGCTCTGAGCAATATGGGTATGGGTCATGTCACTCATCTACCTCTGGACAATGTGGTTCTGGATCTGGTCAGTATTCTCACTCTGAAGAGTACAGATCTTGTTCATATCACCCATCTAGCTCTGGGAAATGTGGTTCTGAATCTGGTCAGTGTTCTAGCTATGAGCAACATGAAATACAAGGGAGATGTAGATCAAGTTCAAGTGAAACTCGTAATGAATACAGTAGACCCAAAATGTGCTTGATCCCTAATCGATCAAGAAGCAATAGCCAGGAATGGTCAGAGTGTGGCCAAAATGAAAGAGGTAGGAGTTATGGCCTATCAGACAGTGGGCCTGATGGATATGAGAGTATTCATGGACAATCAAGAACATGTAGGCAACAAAGCCAAGGATGGAGCCAAGGTCCATCTGACTATATCCATTCAAATTGTAATGAAGAACAAATAAGAAGAAGTTATAGACAAGAAGTAAGCTCATCAAGTTGTGGTTCTAGACAATTTACACCCTATGGACATTCTAGATCCAACACTACCAATACACTGTTAATTTGCAAGGAGGGTAATATACAAGGTGACTATTGTTATAAGAGAGGAGGAGATAATTGTGCAGGGGGAAGTACCAGCCCAAGTTCCCAAAGTTTCCCTAGTAGCACGCCACTCTATAAATATATCCAAGAGCAGAGGTGCCAATTCTAGGGATGAATAATAAATATAAGTGAAATTAATTCAAGTAGCCATTCAAGAAATACAAAAATGTTACAGATAAGCAATTCATTATAAAACTCCTTTTAAAAGCAAGTATATCTATTTCTTCCTCTAAACATGTACTCTATTCCTTGTTATTAAGTTTTCCTCAGAAGAATGTAGGGTATGTGGGCACTTTGTTAGGAAATATTGAGTTGAACAAATTATGTGTGAGAATAAATTTAGAAGAATAATACAAAGCATATGAGAAGCATGGGGTTTAGTTGAGGTATCTTTTCGAGAGTTCATTACTAAAGCTTTCAGTGTAAGTCTAAAGATCAAAGTATTAGAAATGCATTACCAGTTCTGGGGTCAAAGCCTCTCTTATAGCAACATGGAGGGACCATAGTTGTGGTATCCCCCACATTGGATGGTGACAGAATGGAGAATATTCTAAAAGCAAAAATGTAATGTTGGTTGTTTCCTTACTTATCAAAACCACCAAGACCCTCTTCTTGGGTAAGTCTTTAATAAGTAAGTTTAACAAGTGTCATTTAAAAAATGGGACCAAGAGCTTCTCCCTTGCCAGTGAGTGAGAGCATTCTTTCTTAAACAGCAGGGATGGACCCTGCTGGATAAAGGAATCCAAATGTGGATTCTAACTTGGTTTCAGCAAGAAAGTTCTTGCCCCCTACTTCTAAGAATTTGCCCCAGGTTAAAAAAGGAAGAGCAATAGCATGGTCTCCAACCTACTTTTATAGTTCATTGGTCTTTCCACATAGGAAAATACCATTTGTGCCCATATGGAAAAGAAGACTATCTGCCACTGTTTTATAGTTTTTGGCTTGACTATAAAATATTTGTTTCAAGTCTTTGGATCCAATAACTGTATTGCATAAAATTGATAATAAATAATCATGACCAAATACTGAGGTCTGTGTCATCTCTGCTTCATTTCACTTCTCACGCATAGGTGGTCAGACTAGAAACTAACTCAAAAAGTTATTTTCCAAGGTCCTATCCTTCACAAACAACCCAGACTATATAAAGAATTTTAAACTTTAGGGATAAGACAAACAACTCAGTTTAAGAATGAGCAAAATCTGAATGAAAAAAAGATGTACAAATGGCCAACAGGCACATGAAAAGATACATGATGTCACTAGTCATTAAGGAAATGCAAGTTAAGACGTAGTAAGATACTACTACACACCATTAGAATGGCCAAAAACAAAAACACTGGCAATGCCAAGTGTGATATAACAAGTGGGAAAAAAATAATGACATAGTCACTTTGGAAAATAGTGTGGCAATTTCTTATAAGGTTACTATACCTGACTATATTACCCAGCAATTCTGCTCCTAGGTGGAATTAAACATATGTCCAGATGAAATTTTTACATGAATGTTCATAGCTGTTTTAATAATAATAGCCTGAAACTAGAAACAACCCAAATGCAACCAATGAATAGATAAACAAATGGTGGTACAGCCATACAATGAAACACTATTTAAGAAGGGAAAAAGAGGGGCACCTGAGTGGCTCCGTGGGTTAAAGCCTCTGCCTTCAGCTCAGGTCATGATCCCAGAGTCCTGGGATCGAGCCCCGCATCAGGCTCTCTGCTCCATGGGGAGTCTGCTTCCTTCTCTCTCTGCCAGCCTCTCTGCCTACTTGTGATCTCTCTGTCAAATAAATAAACAAAACAAAAAAAAAAAAGGAAAAAAGAATGAACTATTGATATATATGATGGATGAACTTCAATAACATTATACTGATAAAAAGAAGCCAGACACGAAAACGTACATACAATGTGATTCCACTTACATGAAACTTACTGAAGATTAAAAAAGAAAGTAGATGGGTAGTTAACTAGGAATGGGAGTAGAACTTATGACTTATGAATCAGCTATAAATAGGAACACAAGGGAGAACAAGAGTGATGGAATTGTTCTATAAATGCACCTTATCATATGAAAGCTGTATCTCAATAAAGTTGATTTTGTTTAAAGTCTTCACAAGGCTTTTTGTGAAACTTGACACACTAATTTCAAAATTTTTATATAGAAGAATGAAGAATTAAAAATGACCAGGACAGGGCAACTGGGTGGTTCAGATTAAGCGTCTGCCTTCAGCTCAGGTCATGATCCCAGGAGTCCTGGGATTGGGTCCCAAAGAAGGATCCTAGCTCAGCAGGGAGCCTGCTTCTCCCACTTCCTCTGTCTGCCACTCCCCCTGCTTGTGCTCTATGTCAAATAAATAAATACATAAAATCTTTTTTTTTAATGACTAGGATAATTTTTAAATAAGGAGATGAACCATGAGAGACTGTGGACTCTGAAAAGCAATCTGAGGGTTTTGAAGGAATGGGGGGTGGGAGGTTGGGGGAGCCAGGTGGTGGGTATTATGAAGGACGCTATTGCATGGAGCACTGGGTGTGGTGCATAAACAATGAATTCTGCTATGCTGAAAAGAAATAAATTTTTAAAAAAGGAAGAGGAATGTCATTAGATATCAAAAGGTATTACAAAGTTATTTTAGGACAGTATGGAATTGTTGTAAGAACAGACACATAGAGCAATGGAATATCCAGAAACAGACCCATACACACCTGACATATAACAGTAATGACTCTGCATCTTGGTGGGGAAAGAAAACGTCTCAATAAATAGTTCCACCAAAAGGGAAAATGAACTTTTGGGACTTCATCAAAATCCAAAGCTCTGCACAGCAAAGGAAACAGTCAAGAAAACAAAGAGGCAACCCATGGAATGGAAGAAGATATTTGCAAATGACAGTACAGATAAAAGGTTGATATCCAGGATCTATAAAGAACTCCTCAAATTCAACACACACAAAACAGACAATCATATCAAAAAATAGGCAGAAGATATGAACAGACACTTCTCCAATAAAGACATACAAATGGCTATCAGACACATGAAAAAATGTTTATCATCACTAGCCCTCAGGGAGATTCAAATTAAAACCACATTGAGATATCACCTTACGCCAATTAGAATGGCCAAAATTAGCAAGACAGGAAACAACATGTGTTGGAGGAGATGTGGAGAAAGGGGAGCCCTCTTCCACTGTTGGTAGGAATGCAAGTTGGTGCAGCCTCTTTGGAGAACAGTGTGGAGATTCCTCAAGAAATTAAAACTAGAGCTTCCCTATGATGCTGCAATTGCACTACTGGTTATTTACCCCAAAGATACAGATGTCGTGAAAAGAAGGGCCATCTGTACCCCAAAGTTTGTAGAAGCAATGGCCACCATCGCCAAACTATGGAAAGAACTAAGATGACCTTCAACAGATGAATGGATAAGGAAGATGTGGTCCATATACACTATGGAGTATTATGCCTCCATCAGAAAGGATGAATACCCAACTTTTGTAGCAACATGGGCAGGACTGGAAGAGATGATGCTGAGTGAAATAAGTCAAGCAGAGAGAGTCAATTATCATATGGTTTCACTTATTTGTGGAGCATAACAAATGGCATGGAGGACATGGGGAGTTAGGAAAAGGGAGTTGAGGGAAATTGGAAGGGGAGATGAACCATGAGAGACTATGGACTCTGAAAAACAATCTGAGGGGTTTGAAGTGGCAGGGAGGGTGGGAGGTTGGAGGAACAAGGTGGTGGGTATTATAGAGGGCACGGATTGCATGGAGCACTGGGTTTGGTGTGAAAATAATGAATACTGTTATGCTAAAAATAAATAAAAAATAAATTTAAAAAAATAGTTCCACCATTATTGCTTTTCCATGTGAAAAAAAATTATACCTCCATTTCATATGTCATATGCAACATCAGTTCCAAGGGAATTAGAGACCTAAAGTGTGGTAAGCCAAACATTTTTAAATGTTAAAGAAAATATAGGACAATGTTTTTATGACTTCGAAGTAGATGGAAGTCTTAAAAAAGAAATATAAGAACCTCAAATTAAAAATTAGTGAATCTTACTATAATCAAATTCTAAGTGTCTGTAAATCAAAAGACACTCTCAAACCACAAAAAAGAGAGGAACACAGACTAGGATAAAACTTTTTTTTTTTTTTGCAATGCCTATAGATAACTGACTAATAGCCAGATTGTATAAAGAACTTACAAATATCAAATTGGGAAAAAACAGCCAAACTTATAAAAAGAAAATTTTCCTAAATAGAAATCTGAATGGCCAAGTGGCATTTTTAAAATGATTCTCAGGGGAACAGAAAATTAAAACACAATGAAATTTCATTTCATAACCATCAGATTAGAAAACACTAAATTCTAACCATATCCAGTGTTGGGGATGACATGGAGCAATAAGGTATAAACTGGTAACCACTTAGGAAGCAATTTGCAAGCATACCAAAATGTCATAAACAACTTAAAAGTTCAACAGAAGAATAGAGAAATATCAGTATACTAGAATGATATGCAGCAGTTAAAATTTATGGCATGTATATGGAGAGGGCAGAATATAACACCCCAAAATATGTCACTTTGACATGTGGATGATTTTGAGCTGAGGGCCATCAAGGCCTAGCAGACTCAGGAAGCTTTTTGTCCCTCTCCCTTAACTGTCTAAAAGAATTTAGATGGGAGAGAGCTATTATCAGAGATCACTTTTTGAATCAGAAAGACTTGTCTGTGTGGCATGGAAACCATTTGCTCTTCTTGTCTCCCTGTGAATTACTTTCTTCCCCACCTGCCTCTCCTTAGTTCAGGACAGTATACAAACCTGAACTGCCTACTGCTTTTGAGATTCATATTTTTATGGGGCTCCCATACATACAAAACTAAATTTTTCTCCTGTTACCCTGTCTTATGTCAATTTAATTATAAGGGCAGCCCAAGAATCTAGAAGGGATGAAGAGAAAAGTTTTCTGCTTCTACTTGATTACATATATATCCACATCAATATGAACAAGTTCCCAAAGTAGAATATTTAATGACATAGTTGTAAAACATGTATATATAGTGTGATACCATTTACTTGTCTTTACAACATACATAATAATTCCATATATTGTTTGTAGTTATTAACTACATAACTGGTAAATGATAATGTATTAATTTATTTATAATTTATAAATCCTTATTGAAATGTTAAACACCAAATTCAGGATAGTGGTTACCTCTGGAAAGAATGGTGATGGGTATTGAGGAAAGCACTTATTAAGATGAGCACTAGGTATTATATGAATCACTAAATTCTACTCCTAAAACTAATATTACACCATATGTCAACTAACTAGAATTCAGATAAAATTTTGAAACCAAAAAGAAAGAAAAAAAAATAAAAGAAGGAAGGAAAAGAAACTTAAAAAAAAGAAAGAATAAACAAGGCCAAAAGTGTTCTTTTTCTTAAGACTTATTTATTTATTTATTTATTTATTTGAGAGCGAGCAAGTGCATGTGTATTAGCCAGGGTTGGGGCAGAGGCAGACAGAGAGAGAGAATCCACAAGCAGACTCCCTGCTGTAGGCACAACCCTATATAAGGCTTGATCCCAGGACCCTGAGATCATGACCTAAGCCAAAACCAAGAGTTAGCCACTTAACTGACTAAGCCACCCAGGTGTCCCATTAAGCAAAAAGACGTTATATTATTCCCTACACTTACTTGTAAAATTCAAATTATTTCACAAGAAAAAGAAAGACACAAAGATCCATGTTAGAATCCCCCTCAAGGACTGCTCAAGGAAGAAACTACTCTGCCAAGCTAGGCCATAGTCTCTCTGGTCCAGCATGTCCCAATTGTTGAAATATATGTATCAGTACATCAGAGTCTGATGATATTCATCATCTGAATCACACAACCAACTGCCTGGATAGACTTGAAAACTCACCAGGGAGGCTTGAAATTTTTGGCTTCCTGTAATTTTCTCAAAAACAAAAGGCATTCACTAGCCATTCATTAACATAGAAACCTAGTGTTTCTGGCAGTTCATTTCTGACTTTCTGACTTTCTCTCTTGGCATTCTGGCTTTCTTGCTTCAGTCCCTGGTGAGTTTAGTTACAAAGAAACAGCTTCCCTGAGTCTCATCAACCCTACAACAGTAGTGCATCTGATTTGAGTCTACATCTGAGTATACAAGGATGATGAACAATTTCTGACCCTTTTTCCAGGCATTGGCCCAACCTTATTATTTGCCTCCTCCAAATGCTGAGATTTCAGGATTTATATATATACACACACACACACATATATATACGTATATATATATAATTTTTTTTTCATTCTAGTAAAAGAAAGCAAAGAAATTTCATATAAATGCCTAGTTGTATACCTTAGCCCATTTTTTTCATGTGTTTCTCTTCTCTTTGTTATGACTACAGAATCCAAAGGTAGCAGCAGTAAGGTCATTGTTTTAGACAGGATCTTATAGGGTCTCAATACCTTGACTAGAATCTGAACCTCAATTCTGAAGATGAAGAAACTGACTTTTTTTAACATTCGGATATGACCAAGTTCTGAAAGAAAGATTCATAGTAAGCAAAGTCTTGAGGATCTAATTTATTAACTACAAAATATACATGCATTGGGAACAGGAACCAGTTATCTACCATAGGGTATTCCCTGCCACTGGATAGATTCGTTTAAGAGATATCAGAGGTTGCTAAATGACCTTTAGAGCAAAAGAGTTTTATTCTCAAAATGTTGCTCTATCATGCTATGATAACCTGACAATTTTAACAATTTGTCCTAAAAGGAAAAGAGAGTATGAAATTAACATCTTTATTGAATGCCATGTGAGCAGGGAATATAAAATTATGTGTTTTATATATATTGTTTAATATATTATTCATTGCTTAATTTCATTCTCATAATAACCCTGTGACTACAGGTGTTTTATATTCATTTTATTGAAGAGGAAAAGAAGACTCAGAAAGGAAAAGTGACTTCCTTACATTAGTAGAACCAAGTTGAGACCCAGATCTGTCTAACACTGAAACACATGCATTGCTACCAGAAAGGTCTTCCCCTCTAGTAATATTTCTCTCTTTTTTAAATTTTTTTATAAACACATATTTTTATCCCCAGGGGTACAGGTCTGTGAATCACCAGGTTTACACACTTCACAGCACTCACCAAAGCACATACCCTCCCCAATGTCCATAATCCCACCCCCTTCTCCCAAACCCCCTCCCCCCGGCAACCCTCAGTTTGTTTTGTGAGATTAAGAGTCACTTATGGTTCGTCTCCCTTCCATTCCCATCTTGTTTCATTTATTCTTCTCCTACCCACTTAAGCCCCCATGTTGCATCACCACTTCCTCATATGAGGGAGATCATATGATAGTTGTCTTTCTCTGCTTGACTTTTTCACTAAGCATGATATGCTCTAGTTCCACCCATGTTGTCGCAAATGGCAAGATTTCATTTCTTTTGATGGCTAGGAACAATGCCAAAGGCAAGGGAAGCAAGGGCAAAAATGAACTATTGGGATTTCATCAAGATCAAAAGCTTTTGCACAGCAAAGGAAACAGTTAACAAAATCAAAAGACAACTGACAGAATGGGAGAAGATATTTGCAAACGACATATCAGATAAAGGACTAGTGTCCAAAATCTATAAAGAACTTAGCAAACTCAACACCCAAAGAACAAATAATCCAATCAAGAAATGGGTAGAGGACATGAACAGACATTTCTGCAAAGAAGACATCCAGATGGCCAACAGACACATGAAAAAGTACTCCGTATCACTCGGCATCAGGGAAATACAAATCAAAACCACAATGAAATATCACCTCACACCAGTCAGAATGGCTAAAATCAAACAAGTCAGGAAATGACAGATGCTGTCGAGGATGCGGAGAAAGGGGAACCCTCCTACACTGTTGGTGGGAATGCAAGCTGGTGCAGCCACTCTGGAAAACAGCATGGAGGTTCCTCAAAATGTTGAAAATAGAACTGCCCTATGACCCAGCAATTGCACTATTGGGTATTTACCCTAAAGATACAAACGTAGTGATCCAAAGGGGCACGTGCACCCTAATGTTTATAGCAGCAATGTCCACAATAGCCAAACTATGGAAAGAACCTAGATGTCCATCAACAGATGAATGGATCAAGAAGATGTGGTATACAATGGAATACTATGCAGCCATCAAAAGAAATGAAATCTTGCCATTTGCAACAACATGGATGGAACTAGAGCATATCATGCTTAGCGAAATAAGTCAAGCAGAGAAAGACAACTATCATATGATCTCCCTGATATGAGGAAGTGGTGATGCAACATAGAGGCTTAAGTGGGTAGAAGAAGAATAAATGAAACAAGATGGGATTGGGAGGGAGACAAACCATAAGTGACTCTTAATCTCACAAAACAAACTGAGGGTTGCCGGGGGGAGGGGGTTTGGGAGAAGGAGGTGGGATTATGGACATTGGGGAGGGTATGTGATTTGGTGAGTGCTGTGAAGTGTGTAAACCTGGTGATTCACAGACCTGTACCCCTGGGGATAAAAATATATGTTTATAAAAAATAAAAAATTAAAAAAAAAAAAGAAGATGTGGTATATATACACAATGGAATACTATGCAGCCATCAAAAGAAATGAAATCTTGCCATTTGCGACAACATGGATGGAACTAGAGCGTATCATGCTTAGCCAAATAAGTCAAGCGGAGAAAGACAACTATCATATGATCTCCCTGATATGAGGAAGTGGTGATGCAACATGGGGGCTTAAGTGGGTACGAGAAGAATAAATGAAAGAAGATGGGATTGGGAGGGAGACAAACCATAAGTGACTCTTAATCTCACAAAACAAACTGAGGGTTGCTGGGGGGAGGGGGTTTGGGAGAAAGGGGTGGTATTATGGACATTGGGGAGGGTATGTGTTTTGGTGAGTGCTGTGAAGTGTGTAAACCTGGTGATTCACAGACCTGTACCCCTGGGGATAAAAATATATGTTTATAAAAAATAAAAAATTATAAAAAAAAAAGATTTTAAAAGATTTTAAGATTAAAAGTTATTTAAAAAACTGCACTGCATTCTTACATTGGATGCTATGGAGCACTTAGAAGGAGCAGACTATTTGTTATGTACTGATAGGTTTTTTTTTTTTTAAGGTTTTACTTATTTATTTGTCAGAGAGAGAGAAAGAACACAAGCAGCAGGAGTGGCAGGCAGAGGGAGAAGCAGGCTCCCCACTGAACAAGGAGCCTGAGTGGGATTCGGTCCCAGGATGCTGGGATCATGACCTAAGCCAAAGGCAGATGCCCAACCAACTGAACTGCCAGGCATCCCAGTACACGTAGATTTCCAAACATAACACTGAATGAAAATCAAGTTGCAAATTATGTACAGGAACAAAAAAATAATATCACTTTTTTAAAGATATTCTTTATTTATTTAACAGAGAGATGAGTGAGCACAAGAAGGGGGAATGACAAAGGGAGAAGGAGAAGCAGGCTCCCCACTGAGCAGGGAGCCCAATGCAGGGTTAGATTCCAGGACTCTGGGATCATGACCTGAGCCAAAGGCAGATGCCCAACTGACTGACCCATCCAGGCACCCCAATATTATACTTTATATACACACACATACACATACACCAAATTCATAATGATGGTTGCTTCTGATGAGGAGGGGAGATTAGAATGTAGGGGAAGAGCACACGAGAGAGACTTAAATGTACCTTTAATGTTTTATTCACTTGAATAAGACTAAAACAAATATGACAAAATGCTTATTAGTATTAATTCTGGGAGGCAGGAATGCAATTACTCAAAATAAAAATGCAGATTATTTTTTAAGAACAGACTTACTGGGAACCTAGGAGTCACAGAGTTAGAAAGCTGTGCTGTGAAATCAAAAATTGGAATTTCATGGGGCACCTGAGTGGCTTGGTCAATCAAGCATCCAACTCTTGGTCTTAGCTCAGGTCTTGATCTCAGGGTTGTGAGTTCAAGCCCTACATTGGACTCCACACTAGGTGTATTATTCAGAAAATAATAATTGGAATTTCAGGGTTCATGGCTTCAGAGGTGGAATGATCGTGGGTGGCAGCAAGGTCTGAGGTGAGGCCATTTGAATGGGTTGCTGACATGGAGTGCAGGTGGGAATCAATGGGGTATGAGAAATGAAGAATCCAGATATGTCATCAACATGGTTGTTGAAGTTTTCCAGAATGGTGACAAAAGCTGGGGTGGAAAGAGACAGGTGCCAAAGCTCTCATTGAATATGGTTATAGGTCAAGGAGATTACGTGATTCAAAAATGAGGATGGTAAGAGGGTGGAGCTTATGTGCATCAGTGGAGGAGTGGTTGTCAAAAGAAGACACATGGTGAATGGAGAGCATGCTTAACCCATCTCCAGGCCACATACAGTGCAGGGAGAAGGAGTGTCTTGCACAGGGAACTGCTGGAAAGCAGTGTCATTCAGGAACAGCTTGGTTTCAGTTAGGTGAAGAGATAGTTACCTTGGGTATTAAGGAGGGCATGTATTGCATGGAGCACTGGGTGTGGTGCCTAAACAATGAATTTTGGGACACTGAAAAGAAATAAAATGAAAAAATAAAATAATTTTTTAAAATCCCTCTGAAATTCTAATGGTATAATTCCATGATCCAAAACTATGGGTTCAATGAAAGAGCAAGGGCAGGTTTTACTGGCAAACAAATAAGCAAAGAATTGGGGATGCTGTGTATTGGAAATAAAGCCACCAAGTACACCAAGGAGGAGGGAATGCTGAAGGAAATCACGATAAAGACAAAGGCCAGACAATCAGTGAAACTGTCAAGAAATCAGGCCAGCACTGAATAAGTGAAAGGACCTGAGGGAACAAGCAGAGAGTTTCTGGAACATTGTAGGTGAAGATTCAGGAAATGACTGTGACTCTGGAAACAGCTCTGCAGATGTACTGAGAGATGGAGAGATGGAGAGATGGGCCCACCCAAGAAGAAACTAGAGGGGTACAGTCCAGAATAGACTGTATATGACAGGGAAAAACCAATATATGAGAGTTAAATCCTCTTAGAGATAGAATTAGAAAAGTGACTAGAGCAGAGTATTGAAGAGGAAGACAGGCAAGAACCCAGGAAGGGGACAGGGCTCACTGGACACCCACAAATGCCCTCTCAGGCCATTTTCAGGCTAAGGCAAACTCAGAGGCTGAGTTTCTGCAACATTCATGTCAATGCCTTCTACTCCACAGTACCAGAGCACCTCTCTACAGGGCTTGCAGGCATTGTGGGGATACTAAGACAGGGAAGCACGTGTCCTCTTCATTCTGGCATGCCCACATTTACTGAGTGGACTGTTCACTGATACCAGACATATTCATTTATAGAGACTCCTTTATGCATGGGCTGTACAGAATGTGCTATAAAGACAGCTTGCCACCCTGATTAAGGTCTTATTCAGTAAATACATCAATCCCTTTCTTTTTTGTTATTATTATATTTAGTCAGTCAACATATAGTGCATCATTAGTTTTTGATGTAGTGTTCAACGACTTATTAGTTGCATGTAACACCCAGTGCTTATCACAACACATGCCCTCCATCAACACCTTTCTGAAAAAAAAAAAAATCACCATCCCTCATACTTAGTCTGGGGCATGCTATACCCTACTCTATTTTTTCTCCAAACTCCCCTCCATCTGTGTTCAGGCAATCTTTTTTTCTATTCTGGATGGAAGTGGAGTAGAAAAAAAATTACAGGTTCTCTCCCATAGCATCTTCTCACAAACTTTTGTGTCTCACACCTGCTAATTGCCTTTGACATTTAGAAGAGAAGAATGCTGATGTTTGCATCCTCAGTTCCCTCAGTTTGGACTGGGGGGCCCCTAGAGGACACCTGTGGGGAAGCCCAGAGAGCCTGGGAGAGACCTCATCAACACTGCAGATCTGCCACAGTTGTTTCTGTAGCTTTAAAATGTTTCACCTCCAAGTATCTCAAAATTCAGCAAAAGAAAATCACTCTAAAGTGTTAATTAATGGTTATCAAATCCACCATTGCTCTCTTTGTTGTAGGAGGTGGTGAGAATATGGAGTACCTGAAATGGTGGAGCACAGGGACCCAGAAGGGAAAAGGAACTTTTTATGGGTAACCAGTTTGGTAAAATCTCCAAACCCTCCTGTTCACCACGACTCTTGGAATGAAACATCCAATTATGTTCACTGAGCAGGCAGAGAGCCATAGTGAGAAAAGAGAGGATGGGAACATAAAGGACAGCTTTGACAAGGCACCAACCACCACGATCATAATTGGCCTGGCTTCAAACACCACTGCCTTCTACTCCTACAAAGCAAAAACAGGGTAGAAGCAGAGTTCTTTTAGATTTCTGTGCAGCCTGGCATATAGAGGGCTAAGTGGTAATGTTTCCTTCATTGTATCAGGGAATTTATGTGCACATTCTACCCAAAATAATCCCATCCAGACCTGGTACTCTCCCTGGCCACTACCTCTCCTGCAGAAACTCGGCCCAGACTCAAAAAATTCCAACCTCCCTTTACTACCACACCCTTGGTCACATCTTGTAAAAATCATTCTCTGATGAAATGTGGCTGCCTGTTTCAGATCAGCAGCTCCAAATGGCAATAGATCATTAGCTTAAATACCCAGTGAATATTAATAGCCAGCAAAACCTATCCCTTGTTGAGCGTTTACTATGTGTTAGCACTGCTCTAAGAACTTAATCACAATAATTCTGTGAGGTATTATTCTTACTTGTATTTTTTAGATGAGGGGGAAAAAAGCCACAAAGAGCTTAAAACCGCTTTTCCAAAGTCACACAGCAAGTAAGTGGCAGAAGCAAGATCTGAGCCCAGGCAATATAACACATGCCATTATTATTATTAAACCACTATGTAACTCTGCCCCTTGAAGAGATCAGAATAGTCAATATCATGGTTAGAAAGATGTAATATACAATTTGCCATTGGCCTTGCTTCCCAATGAATTTTAACTTCTTTTCCCTCAATGTTTGTGTTTGATACCTTCAGCCTTTGTATCTAAAATGCAACATGGTATGTTGTTACCTTGTCATAACGGAGTATAAAACAAAGTCTCAGGCAGACTACAACCCATGTTACATTCAGGAGCAGTCAGGTTCTGTGTTTACGTCTGCAGCAAGGTCGACTCCAAGTTCCCAACTGTGCAGACCAGACAGTTGGTGTTAGCACTAAGAGACTTCAAGCATCCAGAGGGTAGAATAAGGTCTGAGAAACAGACATTTAGTCTAGAGTATTCATTCAGTCAGCAATTATTTTTAGAGCCTTTAGTAGCTGATACTGTGCTGCAACCAGATGGGAGTCCCTGCCATGGCAGCATTCATTAGAGGACACACTAGAGACAGAATAAACAAGCAAAGAATAAGAAACAGGACACCTTGACAAAATAACCAATGGGACCCCTTTTATATGGGGCATTCAGGAACATAGTAAATTTAAGATGCTCAAAGATAAGCAGGTGGATATACAGGTCCTAATGACATGTTGTCCTTAAGGCCTTTAGGCCTTTAGACCAGATTCCTGGGAACTTCCGTATTTAAGAATAGTTTATGATGCTGTAATACAAACTTCTTGACCTGGTGCTCCAAGCCCTGTTCCAGCCCCACCCTGCCTATCTACCATCTTCCCACAGCACTCCCAAACACACCCTCTCTGTTCTATTTGGGTTAATCTCTCATTGTCACACAACACCCCAAGTTCACCCCCATCCTGTTCCCTACACGTCTTAATTCTACCCATTCTTCAACACCAGGCTTCCTCATTCTTATCCACTACAGGCTTACCAAGCTCTGTTCTCCTCCCAGCTACTAGTTCTCAATTAATTACCTAAATACAGCTTTCTGTCCTTCACTGCTGTTCACAAGCACCATGACCCAGAACTTTAACATCAGATAACACAATATCCTCCCAGCAAATGTGGGCAAGTCAGAGACCCAGCACATGTCCTGAGTTCTCAGGGCCAGAGGCTGAGAGAAGTGACTCGGGCTCAGAGAGGCAGCTCAAGGGGACCAAGCAGAATGCCCAGGGTGCACAATTTCCAAGGAGGAAGACACAGGGTCTCCAATCAAGTGGACAGATCTCAACAACTGTGAAAACAGGTGACAAAGAGTTCTAGAGGAGAACTAAGAAAGGGTTAAGGTGGGGCATCTAATCGAAGCCTAGGAGTGGAGAGCAAAGCATAAGCCTGGCCCAACAGATTGGTCCAACACAGTATAGAGGGAATGCAAAATAGTGACATAGAGATAACCAGGGAAGGGCACCATGTATCAGCGACCAGCAAAAGGAATCAAGGGAGAATCCAGGAATGGGTAACCAATTTTGAGAACTAACTCAATTCCAAGGTGTAAGTAGAGATCATCAATGGACTTACTTGGGGGGAGGCAGGGAAAGCAGATGAAAGACAGGAAATGAAAACCAAAACTGTTTATGGATATAATATTAGTCCCTTAGGTGCAAGGGACATGACTCATTTCTAGCCTCCACAGCCCTCAAATAAATATTTACTGATTATGTAAAAAAGAAAGATCACAGGCAGTTTTGGTATTACCCAACAGGTGGAAATATGCCAAGCTGACCTGAGTCATCACTTAAGCAGGCTGTGTATTGTGCAGCTTTACAAGAAGGCGCCATCTCTTGGCAAACATGGAGTAGTAATGAGATCTGGTACATGAACACAGGGCTAGGAATGAAGCAGTCAAGCTACACCAACTTGCCAGTAACCCCCCATAAGACCTTAAACAAGTCCTCTCACTTCTCTGAGCCTCAGCTCATCTAAAACAGAAAATGTAATGTAACTGCAGCAAATTTGTCATGGTCTCTACCTTCCCCCAGATTTCTGCCTGGCTAACTTCACTTCTTTTGAATCTTTGCTCAAATTTTGCTTTCCTCATGAGGCCTATTGGTCACCCTCTTCAATACTGCAAACTGCCCTTCCCAACAATCCCACCCTCACACACTCAGTTTTACACTTTTCTTTTTCATAACACTTCTAACAAACTATATAACTTTTCTACTTATTATCATCATTGCTGCCTGCTAGAATATAAGTTCCATGAGGTCAAGGATCTTTGTTCTAGTTCACTGATGTCCATCAAGTCTCTGAATAGCATCTGGAACACAGTAGGCATCCAATAAATATTTATTGAATGATTACATGAATGAATCCAATAAAGACCAAAATCTTGTGAAAGAAAAAGACCAGAATAATAAATCATTTTTATTCTCCCTGAGGCCAAGGCCTCCGGCCCACACCTTAAGGTATCCCTATACCGCACCCCATACCCTCTATGAGTGGGGTATAGAGTGTATAGAGTGGGGTAGATATTCAATAAGCCCCTGTGAAATTTTAAGACCCAAAAGGGCAAACACATCCACGGTGCTCTGGGGCCACCTGCTGGCAATTCTATTTAGCTGCCACCTAAGCCATTAAACTGAGAGAAATTTCCAATGGAGAAAATGGAATTGCAAGGAACATCTCCCTCGAGAAGTGAGGACGACCAGCCTACACGTAAAAACGGGAAGGAAGCTAGCCTGAAAATCAGAAGTTTCCAAAAGCTCCCAGAAGAGAGTGAAAACCTCCTCTGAAGGGCTACCTGTCCTGGCGTTTCCCGCAACTCCTTTCCCACTTACAGTAATAACAATACCGCATACTAAGCTGTTTTAAGCACTTCCGGTATTATTTCATTTAATCAATCCTCTGATGCTGGTACCATTGTCACCATTCTATAGATGAAGAAAATTTCCTTTAAAAATAAAGGTTTCAAAACGAAAAAAACCAAATGTTTCCATTCAAGTAAAGCGGCGAAACAATTCACACTAAAATTAGTAAGAGACATCAGGAAACGGCGTGCGCACGAAACTGGAGGAGTGCTCATGCATGTGATCAGACAGGCGTGACACCGCCACGGAGGACCCACAAAACGTCAGGGTGCACAGCAACCCGATGGTGCCCCAAAGCCGGCTGGGGAACCCTCACGGTCCAGCGGGCGGAAGCCGGGACCGGACCTTCCCCGAAGCGCGAGGTGAAGGGGGTACTTCACCTCGGCCAGCGCAGGATGCGGAGCCGGCGCCCAGCCTCCCCACACGCGCCGCAGGAACGACCCGCGCGCAGCCGCGCCTTACCTCCCCGGAGGGGTGAGGGGTACTCGGCTCTGCGAAACAGGAGCGCTCGGCTGCCCCCTGGCGGGTAACGCTCCGGGGTCTCCCCCCGCCGCTGCGGCGCGCCTGGGCTAGGGGCCTGGAACACGAAGGGCTTCCGGGATGGCGGTCGATGGCACCCCCTGGTGGCCGACTGGAGCTTGGCGCCCTCCCCACATTTGGTAAAAATTTGGTAGTTTCCCAAATGGCATGTGTGAGATGGCTGTAGGTGCTACCTGCACTTTTAAAAGTGTTTGAGTTACTTATTCTTGCGAGTGTTAGAAAAAAAATTACAACTAGTGCAACAAATCCCATTGATCTCAAATAGTGTTTAAGTATAAGAGTAAGCTGTATGTGTGTGCATATATAAAACCTGGCTCTGTGTGTGTGTGTGTGTGTGTGTGTGTATAAAATCTGGTTTTATTTTTATGATATTAGAGAGGAGATAATCTGGGGCTAAGCAAGTAAATGGGTACAGGCAGCCTCTGGCAATTGAACAGTCCTGCTTAGTAGTGTTATTTTTTAAGTTTTTATTTTAATTCCAGTTACTTAACATAGTGTTATATTAATTTCGGGTATACAGTATAGTGATACATCACCCAGTGCTGTCATAGCAGGTGCCCTCCTGAATTCCTATCACCGGTTTAACCCATCTCCCCATCCCCTCCCCTCTGGTAGCCATCAGTTTGTTCTCTGTAGTTGATTCTGTTTCTTGTGTTGTCTCTCCCTTTCTCTCCTATTTTTTCCCCTTTGCTTGTTTGTTTTACTTCTTAAATTCTACAAATGAGGGAAATCATATGGTATTTCTCTTTCTTTGACTGACCTATTTCACTTAGCGTTATACTCTCAAGCTCCATCCATGTTGTAAAGTGAGCAGTTAGCATTGGTTTAAAGAAAATATTAAATAAATAATACACAGATATTACAAAAATTCATGAAAGGGATACCCAAATAACTAACATCAGGGGAAATGACCAACCCAACAAGGACAACAGAGAGAATGCATAGGTATCATGGTTAATTTATAATGATATATGATATATACAGTTAGAGATTATATATTATATATAATATGTAATATAATTATACATGTTGTATAATAAATATATGAGATATATAATATTTGATATTGTTTAACATATAATTATATGTTGTCGGGCACCCTCCTCCGCAGGAAGCCTGCTTCTTCCTCTCCCACTCCCCCTGCTTGTGTTCCTTCTCTCACTGTCTCTCTTACTGGCAAATAAATAAATAAATAAAATCTTTAAAAGAAAAAAGTTAAAAGTAGAGATGATGGACAGTCTGGGTTCAAATCCCATCTCTTTCCCTGAGAAGCTCTATGACCTTGGGGAGGTTATATCACCTCTCTGCCTCGGTTTCTTGATCTATAAAATGGGGATAATAGTAGCAACCTAAAAGACACTTGGTAAGCACCATAAAACTTCAGCTACTTTCTGGATGCTCTATTAGTCCTACCTAGATCCACAAGCGTTTTACCTCTAGAATAAAATTTATGGAACTAAGAAAGGAAATTAGTTGTGTATTGTAGAAATAGCAAAAAAATAAACCAAATATGAACATTTGGTGAGTGACGAAGATAAACTTCTAGATAATCCTGACTTTGAAAACAGGCCCATCTTCCCCAGGATGAACGCCTCAGATTGACTAACTTGGCCTCCAAACCTAGGAAGTGCTTTTAGGCACCTGAACATACCTAAGCAACCCACAGGGCTTTGTTCCAATAATACTGGCTTTAATTTCTCTAAACAGCCACCAGGTGTCTATATACACTCACATGTGCCATGTTTGACTCCAGGGTCAACAATTGTGGAAGTTGAGCAGAAAGGGAAGTAACTAGCCCAAGGACACAGGGTTATCAGTAGGGGACTTTGCACTAGAGCCCAGGTTTGGGTGGCTGGTTAGTGCTCAGACCCAGTTCGAACTCTTGGAGATGAACTCCATGAGCGAGTGCTCTAGGTCTATATGTAGAAGAAACACATTTCACAGAATCAGGATTCCATCAAATCACCCATCCCTCTATCTCTTCACAGAATAACACTTACATCATCCTAACCAAAGAAGAATCCTCTAGTCCACCAGAAAAGAGATTTTTATTTATTTGAAAGGTTTTATTTATTTATTTATTTATTTATTTATTTATTTATTTGAAAGAGAAAGAGAACAAGAGAGAGCATGAGTGGGGGGTGGGCAAAAGGAGAGAGAGAAGCAAAAACAGAGACTCAATTCCAGGACCCTGCAATCATGACCTGAGCTAGAGGCAGACACTTAACTGATTGAACCACCCAGGTGACCCCAGAAAACAGATTTAAATCACCCCCTCTGTTTCCCTGAGCCTCCACCCCAGGTTCTGACACTTTACACAGCTGGGAAGTTCTTGGCTGTGCCTTCAGATGCCCTCATTCAGCACCAACATGTCCAGTTTGCTCCAGCAGGTCCAAGTATGTTTTCCTCTTTATGCCTTTAATGTCTGTCTCCCGTGAGCACAGGAGCACATTAGCATTGTTCAGGGCACAGCAGGGGTCCCCACCTGCCAACTTCTACTGCTCTTTCCCTTGTCCTAAGTTCTAGCTGTTGACAAACCTGAGGTAGATACTCACTTCTTTGTTCTCCACACATACCTGGTACCTGCAGCTCAGGGGCCAGCGGTAGCATTCAGCATATTCCGGCTCACATTGCCTCTATTCATGTGTCTGTCCTGTTTGCACAAGGGCACACTACCATGGTGGGATTGTAAGTTCCTTGACTTTCTATTATTCCCAGCACCACACAAAGAAACTTACATGTAGTGATGCTCAGTGAATGCTTGTTCAATTAGTTCCAAGGTGACGAACTTGAGAGATCTGTGTGAATTCTAGATATGAGATTTTTATGTCCATGTGGGATGGTTGCCCCTCTACCCTAAAGAATGGCTCCCCTGGAAAATGGCAGACATCTCTTCAGTGGCAACACTGGCTCTGTTTGAAGACCCATATGGGTGATATGATGCATAACACGGGTGAGGCTTAGCTGAGCCAGTTTGAGGAAGCCAAGGGTCACAAGCACACAGACTTCCATGGCCTGGGCACCTCTGATGTCTATAGCTACCCTTGGGGATCACTAGTTGCCTTTCCCACCTCTTCTCTCCCCCTCCTTCCAGAGTCTCCTTCCTCCATTCTTCCCTCTTTTGCCCCTTATACACCCTCCTCTTACATTCCCTCTCCATCTTCTCACCATCTTTTCCCCTGCCCCCTCTTCTTTTCCATCTCCCTGCATTGCATAAACACCGGAACTCCATTCCTAAAACTCAGGGCCATGACTAGAGGAGCTCCAAAGACCAGCTCAACAGCAGCTCAAACACAGTGGCATTTGGAGGCTCCTGTCCTCAAGGACTCTGCACCAGGGAAGACTCCAGTGGGAAACCCTTTACTAGCTCTTGCACCCCCTTCGGGCATTAACCTGTATATGTTGTTCGGTCAGTCACTTGCCCCCCGCTCCCCGTGTTTGCTTCCACTGTCCTCTTACCAAGCCCTCTTACCACCCTGTCTGTGGGACCCCACCTTGCCATGTGTGGGCCAGTCCAGTTGCTGGGGTCCCCCAGCTCCCATAGAGGGCACTCGGAGCACCATCAGACCCACTGTAGGAGCCAGCCAGTATGTGCCTATTGCATACCCAGAGATCGGTGGGCAGCTTTAGCACCAGGCAGAGAGAAGCAAGCATCTGGGCCAGAGGCCGGCTCGTGCCCAGGAGTACACAGTCTTGCAGTTCGGCTGCCCTGATCCCAACTAAGCATGTTTCCACTAAGCCCTGAGCAAAGCGCTGAACAACACTCTATACTAGAGCAGAACTGACACATATCCTGTCCAGATGCAGTTAACCTGGTGCCAACAGTAACAGCTGTAGTGCCGCCCCACCACTACCTTGGGGCTCTTCCCCTCCACCTTCTCAGGCCTAGATCTGAGAACTGCTCTCATCTCATGCACCCTTGCTAAGGATCTCTTCAGAACCTGGTGGCCACTGATTTCATTTTATTCCTGGCCATAATTGTAAGAGATGAAAATTGGCAGGAAAGGAAGACCACCGGGGAGAGGTCCAGAGGGAGACACGTTGGAAATGCCAGATTCCAGAGCAAGTCCATGAGCTTGTGCTGCTGAGTAATGTGGAAGAATGGGTGCCTCTCCCAGACATTTTAGACCCAGGACTGACAGAGTTAAACAGGACCAATGCTCTCCTGATGCCTTCCCACTCTCAGCTGTTGTGCACATGAGAACACTAAGAAACACCCCATGGCTGATCAATGTAAGAACCTGAAAGTGAGCCGGGTTGTTCTGACCCTTATTAGAAAGTCTATTTCCATAACAAGAAACTACAAGTGCCAGATATAAGGGCGAACTTGTGGCAGCTTTCAGCTGAGGTCAGGTCAAACAGAAAGCTAAAAAGCCAACATGCAATTTAGCAGCCACCCCTTGGGGGATAATCTGAAAAGTGTATTCCAGCGGGAGGCTGATGGCTAAGGAGCCAGCCCATGGGTTTCCCCTGGGGTCTTGAGGTACCAGGAGTCTGATTCACAGGAACCACACTCAGATTTCCTGACTGATGAGCTGAACACCAATATTCATGTATAAGAGACACCAGTCATCCTCAGGCCAGACGCTAGGATGTGTCTCTCACATGTACAAGACCACTAAGGAGTCTGCTACCACATATCACAAGTTTATACGAGACACAGAGTTAGGACAGAAAATATTTCACCTTGAGAGAGATTTTAAATTAAAAACAAGAATGCTCTTTCCCAGAATATTGCTAGTGGAAATCTAATAATTTGAACTTCTTCCACTCTGTTATTTTTAAACATCATAGTAACCTCTTTGTTTTCCTTTGTTACTCCAACACCCCTCCACACCATGTTAATAACTTCTTATAAAACAATTTCCAAGCCCATGGAATAGTTGTCCTTGATTTCCCTTCAGAATGGTTTTTTCCAGGTGCTTCCTTATGAAGGCACTGTAAACTCACCCTACTGTCCCCAACTATAGCTGGATAAATTACTTCCCAGAAGGCTTTCAGTGGAGTAAGCAGCCCACCTCCCCCATTACACCTGACTTCAGGTTAGCCTCAAAGAGGACTGAGATGGACTTCATGTTCTCTTCCAGATTTTTTACATCTATTTTGTCTTTAGTTCTTTGCACCTTCTATCCCTCTTTCCTTCTGCATTAAAAAAAAAAAAAAAAAAAAAAAACCTAAATCCAGGTCTTCAGTGCCTAGGGCAAGACAGAACATTGAGAGTGGCCCCTCAACCCCTGGCCCACCTCATGGGCTGAGATTAAACCCTTTCAAGTCTATGCATTCAACTATTCAACCTTCTCTTCCTCACCTCTGCACAGTCAGAACCTTGCCACCTGTGCCAGTTCCCATGCTGTCATTTGAGGGAAGGCTTACTCTTCATGGCAGGCCCTTTCAGTAATGCCTTCTGTCTATTTCTAACCAGAGTGCCTGGGTGAGATGAAACTCTTCTTTAGATTTCACTGTGGTCAGTGCAGTACGTAATAATAGCAACTATGGTAACATGGAAAATAGGGTGACAATAATAGTAGTTATTGGATGGTCTCTTATCATTTGTGGGCCAAGGGGAGGAGACCCAGTTTCTGCAGAGCAGAACCTCTCTTCACTACTGTGTACTGTGGTAGGAGGAGCCATGTTGACCTCAGCCTTTCTTCCAGCCACAGTGCACAGAGACTCAGCCAGTGGGCCAGTCTGGGACAACTGAGCCAACACTGGCCCAAACTGGTGTTCTGAGGCCAGGAAAGACAAGAGAGGAAACCATAGCTCTGCCTCTTCTTGATGAGGAGAGCCAAGTCAAAAGAAGTGTAGATAAAATTAAATTTCCTTACAACCTGCAGCCCATGGATACATACCTGAGACAGGCAGAGCAGGACCATTCATTCCTCCAGGAACTCACAACTACCTTAATGGTAATGTTTTGCTAGAGGGAAAAAGTTACCTCAGCTGGACAATAGCCAGACCTCCAGGATCCTGGAAGTCTCCTTTAACACCTAAAAATCCCAGTGGAAACTTCCTTTGTCTCTGCCCTCATTCCCCAACGTAAAGTATATAATCAGTTATCCTCACAATTCCAATTCCAATGGTGCTCTTCCTGCACACAGGTCCTCTCCCAGTGCTTTAATAAAACACATTTTGGCACCAAAAACAAACAAACAAATAAATAAATAAATAAATAAAAAGTCTCAGTAATTCTTTCTCTTTTTTCCAAGATTTTATTTATTTATTTGAGAGAGAGACAGAGCCAGCAAGGGGGTGGGGGGAAGAGCAGAGAGAGAAGGAGAAACAGGATCCCCACTCTGAGCTTAAGGACCTGAGCCAAAGGCAGATGCCTAACAGACTGAGCCACCCAAGTGTCCCTCAAGAATTCTTTCTTGACCAAATGTCACATCATGCTGAAGGGAAACCCCTGCAGTTTATTAAAAAATGAAAGTCATCCAAACAAAACATTTCCCATAACTGGCTATGCCCTGAGAACCATGTCCCAAAACTCCACCAGAGCCTTTACAAAGACTTTTTATGCAACTTTAGTGCATCTCTGCCTGTGTCTTCCCCAAAAGAGAAGAAAAAGTGGTGAGGCAGAGAGACTGGAGGTGAGAGAATGAGCCTGGTTACTAAGTATCAGATCAGAAGGGACCTAAATGGCTCCTCCCTCTGTGGAAGCAGGTAGTCAAAGTGTGTCTCACATCCTCTGTGAAAGCCCAGGAATTGCCGTCAAGCCAGAGGCACCAGGATCATCCTAAATGCTGATTTCAGCAGCCAGGAATCTTCCCAGATATGCTTCACCGCATGTATTGCTGCTTGTTGTTGTTTTTGGACTTGGTTATTTGAGTATTAATCAAGTACCACAAAGTCAGGAACCCTCAGACACTTGCCCAGGGTTTGGCATAGAACAAGCTCACATAAATATTTGTTAAATAAACAGACAGGAATGAATAGGCACCAGTCAGTTCTGGGTGTCATGTTTTATGAGAGCAGCTGACAAACAATAGCACATCTGGAGGTGGTGGCCAGGATTGGGAATGTTCTGGAGAACTCATCACATGAGAAAAGATTTTAAGAAGAGAAGCTAAAGAGATAGAGAAGAGGTATAGGAGGAAGCCTAGCCAAATATTTTGTGGATGTCATATGGAAGAAGGATGCAATAAGCCTTGAATTACATTGTTCCAGAAGGGAGAATGGGAGCCAAGGAGTAGAGGTCCCAGGTAGATTGCATGTCCCAGTGATGGACGTCCCCAAGGCTAGAGCTACCTTGAGAAAGGAAGAGACAGACTGCCGCTCAGGAAGGCCTCCTCCATCAGAGGGCATGGCCGGGCATAGGCTGGTCACTGCCCTGGGGAACGGCACAGGGATGAGTACACATGTTTTGAAAGATTACCTGGAAGATTTCAAACTCATGTCTCTCATGCCCCAGAACAGAAGGGCAAGTACCTATGTGATGAGTCCTGAGGGGCCCTGAGCAGTGATGAGAAAGAAAAAAATCTGACTTCAACATCCCTCACTCAAATTTTTACAACCTTTACTGACTCTACTCACCAAACTCCTAACACTAACTCTCCTGGCTTGGGTGTGAGTAACTGAAGAAAAGAAAGAGAGGAAGGAAGGAAGGAAGGAAGGAAGGGAGGATTGGAGGGGGGAGGGAGGGAAAGAGAGAGAGGAAGAAAGAGAAAGAAAGAAAGAAGACAGGAAGGAAGGATGGATGAATAAAGGAACTCACTTAAGAGTGTTAATGCCTTACCACATTGATCCACATTTTGAAAGAGGGTGCCTAGCCTTGCCATAATGAGCGCTGGGTATTGTATGGAAGTGCTATATTGTATTCCTAAAACTAATATCACTGTATGTTCACCAACTGGAATTTAAATTTTAAAAAAATAAAGAGTACCTCGAGAAGACATGAGCAAGCAGCACATTAACGTTTGAATAGGAGAGTCTTCTTGGATGCCCTCCAGTTAGTCAAACAACAAGGGCTCAGAACCCACCCTACAGCCACCACAGTGCTACACAGTGGGATGGACACAGGATTGAAAGGCAGAAATCCAGTGTTTAAACCCCAACTCCACCTTACACTGACTATGTTGTCTTGGTCAATTACTTAGCTTCCTTGGGTTTCAATTTCCTCATCTGTAAAATGGGTTTAGTACCCCCAATTCTATTTTTTACAGTTTTCTTTATTTGAGAGAGAGCCTTGTGGGGTGGGGATGAGGGTCAGAG
Organism: Mustela nigripes; assembly: GCF_022355385.1. Lineage (NCBI taxonomy): Eukaryota > Metazoa > Chordata > Mammalia > Carnivora > Mustelidae > Mustela > Mustela nigripes. The sequence continues at coordinate 107,169,674 of NC_081570.1, read as the reverse complement.
GGGGAGAGAAAGGAGTGGGGAAAGAATCTTAAGCAGACTTGGGGCTGAGCGCAGAGCTCTACTTGGGGCTCAATCTCACCACCCTGAGATCATGACCTAAGCTGAAACCAAGAGTCGGAAGCCCAACTGACTGAGCCCCCCAGGTGCTCCTGCCCCACTTCTTGAGTAGAAACACACAAAAGGATGGAGAAAGGAAATGGAAACAAGACACAGAAGAAACAGGCAGCTCTGGCCCAGGGAGAGGACTGAGTAGACGTCTAGCCACACCTCATCTCTACCGAGAGCCCTGTCTTCCCTACTGTTACAGGAGGCTCCTCTGTCCTCTCTCCAGCAGGCCCAGCATGCCCAAAGGCCCTTATTCTTGTTCCCCTCCAGAACCACTTCAGGATCTCCAGGGGATGTCCTCAACCTTGCCCTTCCCGTTCCAATAAGCATTTACCAGCTTCAGAGGGAGAGACAGTTCCCGTAAATTAAAACCAGTTTAGCAAACGCAGGCGAATAAACCCTCAAGTTTCTTTATTGCAAGTAAAGGGCTTCATTATTCTGCTGCATAGAACTGACTCAGAGCAAATTAAAACTGATTTTCACAATGACCTGCTGACCTTGCTCTTCACTGATGGTATGGCAGATACCAAAATAAATCACCTAAACTGCAGGGCTGGGCTGAGAATGAGATTTGAGAATATATTTTCTGACAAGAAACAAACCATAAAGGAAATGGGATCCTCTGGTGACTACCTATAGGTCTTCTTATTTGGGTTATCCCTTGGACATTTCTAGCATATATTAAATCAGGGGTAGGCAAACTTTCTCTCTAATGGGCCAGATAATAAATATTTTAGGCATTTGTATCCTAAGGATATTACATTGGTACTTATATATAACAAAAGAGAAAACAAATTTCCATGATTTTCATTGACCAAATTTAAAATATGATCATAATTGAATATAATTTTTTATAATACAGGTCTACAATGAGAAAAAATATAATTCTCTTTTTAAGGAGTAACAGTTCATCTAAGGTTCAAAGTTGTTCCCAGTCATCAAAATCAACTGCAAATGTTCCTCTGTTAATGCTGATGTATAAAGAGATCTTACATATTCCATATTTTAAAATGTCTTTTAGATATAGATATTACCAATGTCAATCCACAGACAAGATTCTAATTCAGCATATTCGTCACTTGGAAGGTATCCATAGAATTCTACTAGCTTCCTCTTTTGATATTTGCCTTATAACATGGCATTACATTAAAGAGTAACTCCTTCCAACTGAAGGTTAAGGGTGAAAATCTTCTGTTGCATAATTAAATCTGTTTTGAAAAATGGAAATGTCCTTTGTACTTACCTTGAGGTCAAAAAAACTGTTGTCAGTACAATAGATTGAGTTCCAAAAGTATATCTGTTACAAATTTGCTTAGTAGTAAGACTCCACTTTTTATTTTAACTTTTGACACATAGGAAGTCTATAAAACACTTTGACACTATTGTGATTCACACAGTGTTAGTTGTCTCTGAAAAAACGTCAGCACAGTGTAAGTTCCAATTTGAGAGCTGCTTTGCCTTGTAGATTTAGATTAAATTCATTAAGAAACATTATCAAGTCTGCCACAAAAGCTAACTACCAAAATTATCTGTGTTCAAAAATAGTGGATGAAGATTATTCTTCTCATTCAATAAAAATTTCAAGTTCAGCCTTGAACTCAAAATATCACAGTAAAATTTGGCCACTGCTAAGCCATCAAACTATTGTGCAATAAAGCAAGTGAGACTCCTCAGCCTCTGTTTCTGACTCAAAAAAAAATCACAGAACTGAGCATGATTAAATGTGCAAGAGGAGGTGAAGTTCACCATTGACATGGTGAACTTTCATGTTTCAATAACATGAAAGACTCAAACATTTTGTCCAAAGTATCTGCTGATGAATAACACAATGATTAATCATAAGCTTTAATCACTTCACTTTCATAAGCTTTGAAAATTTTCAAACTAAGTTCTTTTCTTTTCCAATTGTATTTCTACCATCAATTGTACATATGGTAGCAAATTCCCCTTCAGAGAATTAGTATCCACCACTTTGAACACATCCTTGATCCTTGCAGGCAGTTGTTCCACAGAGTATTCCCAGAGGCTAACTCATGAGTCACTTCAAACTCAGCATTAACGACCCAAATAAATAACGGAGCGGTATCAGAAACATCTGTCAATTCACTGG
>NC_081570.1:107146596-107167449 GCF_022355385.1 Mustela nigripes | reverse complement strand
AAGAAAGAAAGAAAGAAAGAAAGAAAGAAAGAAAGAAAGAAAGAAAGAAAGAAAAGAAAACCACTAAAAGCCATTTATTTGCCTTGTTTTTAACTGATGGTTGATGTCCTCATTCTTTGCCAAAAGACTAGAAGTCTTAACTGAGGCTCTTTTCTCTGGCCACATTCCTTCAGCTGCTGGAACCAAATATGATTTAATTAACTCACCAACGGTAAAAGCTCTCCTTGCCTCACTAACAAAAAAGCTTACTTTTTTGTGACTTACTTTATTGTGATTTGGTTTATATTTTTTTGAAAAGAAATTCTGTGGTGATAAAAATTTCAGTTTCGTAATATTTCTGACCATTGCTTCCTGTGAGTTAGAAACATTGTGATGAGTGCTTAGTCTGATGACATCAACACACATTCAGACTGTATTAATTGAGCACAGTGGCAGCATCACTGTGTAATAAACGTAATACTTTACCTTTTAATTCCATGATGAGAAAGAGAGCAAACTATGCTCCTTTGTGCCTTAAAAGTAGGACATTTGAAGTTTACCTTTATCTTCTCTCTCTCTCTCTATTTTTTTTTTTCGACGTGATGGGTGTGCACTGGTGTTAGAAAATGAAATGTTTCAGAACAACATACTTGACCCTTCAAATGTGGTCCATATACACTATGGAATATTATGCTTCCACCAGAAAGGATGAATAACCCAACTTTTGTAGCAACATGGACCGAACTGGAAGAGATTATGCTGAGTGAAATAAGTCAAGCAGAGAGAGTCAACTATCATATGGTTTCACTTATCTGTGGAGCATAGCAAATATCATGGAGGACAAGGGGTGTTAGAGAGGAGAAGGGAGTTGGGGTAAATTGGAAGGGGAGGTGAATCATGAGAGACTATGGACTCTGAAAAACAATCTGAGGGTTTGAAGTGGCGGGGGGTGGGAGGTTGGGGTACCAGGTGGTGGGTATTATAGAGGGCACAGATTGCATGGAGCACTGGGTGTGGTGAAAAAATAATGAATACTGTTTTTCTGAAAATAAATATATTAATTTAATTAAAAAACATGCTGTCAAGTTACAACTGCACCTGCATACTCAGCAGCCTGTGGGAAGCTGCCAGAGACACTATGTAACAAATGAACATCAAATGAGCATCGTTATGTTCCAATAAAACCATTTGTGGCCACTAAAATTTGAATTTCATATGATATTTATACATCACAAAATAGTGTTCTTCTTTCCATTTTTTTTTTCATTCAGTTAAAAATATAAAAAACATCCTTGGCTTGTCAGCAGTCAGGAGGCATGATTTGGCCCACAGCCATAGTTCGCCAACCCCTAAATTAGATGGTCATATTTCCTTGAATAGTATAGTTGTAGTTAGGGCTACTGGAAGTCAGGGAGATGGACCAGATCACTTCTAACCTCCCCACCAATTTGGGAATCTGTGGCATGTGTCACAGGCTACAGATGCTATCATGCAATCAAGTTAACCAGTTTAGTGAGCATTGTAATAGCCATTTGAGTGGGTGAGCAAGAAAGAAAGGCAGGGGGGAAAAGAGAGGTAGCAAATAAGAAGCTGCTCTCGAGGGGCACCTGCAGTCCAGGTGGGAAAACTAGCCTGACTCATATGGACACCAAGGGGATGAGGCAGTTTTAACACATACTTCTAATAGTGTTAAGGTCTCTAGAATATAGTTGGTGCCTAATAACTATTTGGTGAAGGAGTCAGTGAGTAAATGATACATAATATAATTGTCTCTAAACCTTATAGGAGCCCAACATGGTTGCAACGGTAAGCCCGTAGGTTCTGGTGTCTGACTGTCTGGGTTCAGGTCTTGCCACTGCCATTTACTACTTCCAGGACCTCAGACAAATTATTTGACATCTTTAAGCCCTTCTTTCCTATTTATAAACTGAGAGTAATAATATTATCTGTCTCACAAGTTTGTTATGAGCACCAAATGAGGTAATGGATGTAAAGCACTTGACACAGAGCCCAGAGAGCTCAATAAATGAGTACTATATATATATACATATATGTATATATATATATATATACACACACACACATATATATGGATTATGTATTGGGCCTAAAAAAAGGATAAGTTCTTGCCATTTGCAACCAAACGGATATAGCTAGAGAATATTATGCTAAGTGAACAAGTCAGAGAAAGACAAATACCACATAATCTCACTCATATGTATAATTTAAGAAATAAAATAAATGAGCAAAGGGGGAAAAAAGAAAGAAAGACAAACCAAAAAACAAACTCTTAACTATAGAGAACAAACATGGTTATCAGAGGGAAGGTTGGTGGAGGAGGGATAAAAGAGGTGATAGGGCTGCAGGAGGGCAACTTGTTGCGATGAACACTGGGAGATGTATGGAAGTGTTGGATCACTATATTGTATTCCTGAAACTAAATTACACTCTATTAACTAACTGAAATTAAAATAAAAACTTTAAAATATATATTATATATATGTTTATATACACACAAAGAAAAAATTTTAAGTCGATCCCCCAAAACAATAAAATTTCTTTAGAAAAAAAAGGTAACTATACAAGGGAATGGACATCTTTTTTTTTTTAATTTTTTATTTTTTCAGCGTAACAGTATTCACTATTTTTTCACCACACCCAGTGTTCCATGCAATCTGTGCCCTCTCTAATACCCCCCCCCTGGATCCCCCAACCCCCCCCCCCCCCCCCACCTCTTCAAAACCCTCAGATTGTTTTTCAGAGTCCACAGTCTCTTACGGTTCACCTTCCCCTTCCAATTTCCCTCAACTCCCTTCTCCTCTCCATCGGGGATGGACATCTTAATGAATTAGATGGGAGGAATCCTCTCACAATGTACATGTATATCAAATCTTCACAATGTACACCATACACTAGAATTTTATTTGTGAAATATACTTGAACAAAACTGAGAAAACAAAATAATAAAGGTAAAAGCACTGTTATCAGAGAAAGGAAGATTGATGGGAGCCTTGGAACCAAAGCAGTCTCCATGGAGAAGGGGATCTTAAAGACCACGTGCAGAGCAGAGGAGGAAGGTTGAGTGTGGGCAGGAGAGCAAGGACTCAGCCTGGAAGCTGGATTTGCCTAGGGGGGTTGGGAACCTTCATATTTCTTGGTGGCACAGGCAAGACAGATTTAAGGCCAATGCTAAATGATGAAAAAGGTGGAGTTGGTTCATGTTAACCTTATTGACAACCAAAAGCACAGTCCAGGGAGCAACTGAGATCCCCCTGAGATGCCTTGCCAGCAGTTACGGCTTAACCACTGCCACAGGAACAGCACCTGAGGGGCAGAGCCAGGGAAGCTAGCCCAGCTCCCCTCGGGAGCTCGCTGGGTGTGTCCTCTATGTACTGCTATCACCACCACTGGAGGGGAGGGATGTGACAGTGTTTGTCGAACATCTATGAGCAGGGCGTTGTGCAGTGAACAAGGAGGTATAAGACATTTTATGATTGTAAAAAGATTATAATTCACTTTAGATGGTACAACGGGGCAGGTCACGACTCCAGTAATATCTTCTGGTAAAAAGGGCCTGACATTCTGATCCAGCACTGCCTCAGTATGTGTCATTGGATATTATATGTCCACATTATAAACAAATCAAATCTGCTGCTATAGTTTTCAAACTGTTTGACTACAGAACCCCTTCCTCAAGCAAAGCTTAGGATGTTTGAAAACTAAAAGCAATTAGGTGAATGAGGGTAAGCAGCAAAGTCCTTCCCACCAGGCGCCTCACCTCAGCCCCTGACAGGTTCCAAGGAACACAGTTTGGAAACCACTGGGCTAGAGTCATAGAGTGTTGGCCAGCTCTAGCTTGAGGATCTTCTATAGTAGTAGATATTGTTGAACCAAAGCGCTGTGCTAGATAAGGTGTGCTGGGAAGCTCAGCTCAAGGAGACATCAAAGAAGGGCTCAAGGGGTGTTTCATGGTGGAGCAGGGGAGGCAGATCTACAGAAAGTGAGAGGTAAAAGAAACATTTCACAGAGGACTCACTGCCTGAGTGAAGTTGTGGACGTGGGCCAGGGCCTCAGCAAAGATACCATGTCAGCTAGAGCAGGCGGATTCTCGAGGGGGGATGGAGTTGGAAACGGGAGTCAGGTCAGATTGTGGAGACCCTAACACAGAAAGGGGCCCCCATCCTGGTCCCCAGTCTGTGATGTCTGCATTGCAGAGGACAAGAACCACAGGAGTATCTATACCGTGTCCCACTGCGGCTGTGGGTGACCTTCAGCAAACCTCCCTGACACCAGCCACATCCCTTGCAAGTTCATCAAGTGTCACATACCTGAGCTCTATGGTCACAAGGCCCTAAAAGGGAGCAGGGGTGAGGTCCAAGAGACTTGTGCTTGACACCCAAAGCAGTCGTGCCCAGACTCTCCAAACAGTAGCCAGTGTGGAACCTAGAGAGAAACAGAAGTATTGCCACAGGGAAATATTGTGAGGCTTAACAATGCATTGTGTCTGGCAGCTCCCCTAATTTAGGGGGAGCTAAAAACGTTTAAACTACCATCCTGTCCTTAATCCTAAAATGCCACACTAATCCCCTGTTACACTCCTGCATTCTTATGAGCATATGGGTGGCAACAGCTATTATGTTCACTTAACCGGCAAGTAAAGGCCAGGGGAGAATCAGTCATGATGCCTAAGACAACAAGAAATGGGAGTATGGGAAAGAACTCAAAATTCAGGAGACATTCGAGACAGGAAAGTATGGAAGGAGGCAGGGAGAAAGGGTAGGAAATGAAGAAGACACCGTCTTGGGTTCAGGCTCAGTCTTGGCGGGGAGGCCTAGGATGGCACTCTGCTCTGCACTGCCCCACACCCTGAAAATGTCCAAAGCAGCACCCCTTCCACTGTTGGGTAACTATTTACTTGTTTCCTTTTTCAGCCTGAAAGGTCCACAGAGGCTTGGATCCTGTCTATCTTGTTTGTAGTGTCCTCATGCCCACTGTTTACTGAGTAAACTAAATGGCCAGGCCAGAGAGGAAACATGGTAGAAGGCACAGAGGGACCAAACGAGACTCCAAAGCAGGCAGTCAAATGTAAATAGGCCACTGAGAACTGTGTGGGCCTCTGGCTGGGACCAGACAGAAAACTTCACCTCCTTCAGGCCATTATCAAATATCGCCTTCTCAGAGCAGCCTACCGCAGCTAGCCGATTACAGTCCCACCCTGTCCCTGCCTTGTTCCGCTGTCCCAACACAACCAGTCCCCAGCCCTGCCTCTTTTTCTCCTGAGTGCTTGGCACCGACTGACCCCTTACCAATGTTACTCACGTTATTATGAGTCTCCCCATCTTAGAACATGAAGCTGCATGAGGCCAGGGTTTTGCTGCTGGGACCCCTATGTCTAGAGCAGTGCCTGATGTGTAACAAGGTTATCAATAAACACCTGTTCAATAAACGAACCATGGAGAGAATGAGCCCAAGGTTTAGGGTAGTCTCCCAAATTTTCAAATCTGAACCCTTCTTCCAGAGTTCTTTCCCTGTGTCTCCCACTTATGAGGATGCACTGGAAATTCGATCTCTTGTTCTGCACTGTCCCCTCACTTACCCTTGCCCTGTCACTTCTCTCTCTTGTCACCCTTGTACACAGCATCAACTGAATGGCAGTTAGGAAGCAGCCCAGTGTGTATTCGTTCAAAAGCCTCCCCCTAACAAAGGCACCAGAGTCTTAGGCATGAAAGCTGTGGAAATCCCAGTGCCAGACAGCTAGAAATAGTACCCAGATCTGCTGGAAATCTGTGACTGGATTCATATTTTTTAGTTAGTCTCATTTCTTGAAGCAAGGATTTCCTCCCCACAGTGGCCTGTTGTATGAAATAGGAAGTCCTTCTCTTTGTCTTAAACTGATCTTTTGCAAGCCTTAAAGGGAGTGGGACTCCCTTAGTCTACATTAGGTGTTAGTGGACACAGCTATATTCGTATAATATATGCCCTTCTTGAGCTTACAATCTTCCATTTAATGCCCTCCCTGCTGTCATCCTCTGTAAAGGAAGAAACTTAATTTTGCCATTCAAACACATTAAGGGGCATGTGTTGTGTGCCTGGCACTGTTGTGGGCACTGGGGCTATAAAGTGCTCACTTTCTAGGGGAAGAGAGGGAGAATAAATGAGCCAATGTGCACCAAACCAGCTGGCAACAATAACTGCTAAGAAGAAAATTAAAGCAGAGTAAGGAAATAGAAAGCTCAGTGACGACTTATTATTTTCTATAGGGTGGCTAGGAAGCCTTCTCTGATAAGTTGACATTCGAGCAAAGTCCTAAATAAAATGAGGACTTAAACCACATGGCTCTCTGAGGGAAGAGCATTCCAGGCAGTGTGAAGAGCAAAGACAGAGGCCTTCAGATAGGAGGTTCTTTATCATCATTTCCTAGTTACCTCTGAAATTTTTATTGTTTGTTACTTTAAGTGTGGAGACCAAAATTGCATTGACTATTCCAGGGACTGGTCCACTAAAGACTCCTACTAATAATGATGATAAAAATAATCACAGCTTACATTTACTGAGTACCCACCACGTGCCCCTCACTGCCAGGTTCCCCCAGCTCGTTAACACCAGAGCCGGCACATAAACCTGGGCCCTCTGGCTCTGGAGCCAGGGAGGCTAAGAGCTAGTGTTCCTGGTTCCTTTGTAGTACACACTGCAAGGGTGTCCATCCTTTGGGTCTCCTCTTAGGTTTATTCACCCCGGGGAAAGTGCCCTGCCACAAGTAAGGGACACAGAGACCCAGAAGACATAGGCAGAACCTGCAGGGAGCCTGCCATTTGGCAAGGCTCTGAGCCTTGCCACAAGAGTGCAGCACAGAGGTCTGCTTGGCAGAGGAGGTGGGACAAACTGCAGGAGGCCGGGGCTGCCCAGCACACACACAGAGGTATATTCGCAAGAAACAGGGCCATAACCCTGGGACCCTCTTCCGGCACCATGTGGTCAGTGCGGAGCCCATTGCTCCCGATGGATAATTTAGGTTAAGTTTACATCGATCATGTGCCAAATGCCTTGCCTAGCTTTTTACAGATGAAAAAATCATATTGAAAGCAGCTAACATTTCCCATGGGCCCACTGTGTGCCAGCAGATTTCTGAGCACTTTGTCTTCACTACAATTCCATGCTGCGACAGAAACCAGTGACTCTCCAGAGCCTAGCATCTGTATATTCACGATCTAAAGGGAGACATCCACTAAGTGATAGGAAAAGAAAAGGTGGTTACTGGAGATAAGCTTCAAACAAAAATCTTGGATACTATTATGGATAAGCCTCCATGCATTCCAGGAAGACTGAGGGGGAGGAACATTGACATGGGTCAGGACTTGATAACAAAATCAAACAAAAGCTTGCTTTCCAAGGAAGAGCCTCCCCAGGATACAGAGGCTGCCAATGGCACAGAGCTCCCTTTAGCGAGTCTGGATCTGGACTTCAGGACATGGGACAGCATAGGAGGGTAACAAGTGCATGGCAGGGTTGCATCTGAGCCAGTACACACAGCCCACATCATCACAGCACACCCACTCAGTGCCCAGTGGCTGCAGCACATGCACCAGTCCCTCCTCAGAAGGGATCCTTCCAGGTTACTGGTGCCAAACAGCCAGGAGCTTACAGTTCCAGCAACGAAAGCCAGTTCCTGAGGCCAGATGCACCTTCCTCCCCTGCAGTGCAATTTATGCACTTCACACTTTTCACTAAATGTGTTTGCCAGCAAGGGAAATCCATGTCCCTTTTCTACCTGCCTTCTAGACTAAAGAGATGGTCCTCTCAGAATCTTAGTAGTCAGTGAGCAAAGCTAGAAATCATCTGCCCTTGCTTCCCTTGGTCCTCCCCATCCAACGTTCATGATGATTCAGTGTAAAAACCACCCATCTCCTCTTCTGCGAGATGTGTGGCTCTCTAGGACCCAGCTGAAGAGAGCCTGGAAGGGACGCTAGGAAGGTACTACAAAGGACTGGGTCATGGGGCAAAGGCAGCAAAGGGGACAGCACAGCATGAAGCAGATTATCTGAAATTGTCTACCTTCCATAACCCACATCCTCAGTACTCAAATTAATGGCACAGATCAAATTAGTCTCAGAAAGTTCCTCCACTGTTTCTCAAATCAGGTGGCTAGTAGGATAAATCATGACAGTAATTAATCTCTACCCATAAAGTACTTGAGCTCCTGAAACATTCTATAAATGGAGGCCTAAATATCATCAACACTGTGCCCAACCAAGGAGGTCAGGACCTCTGCAGCCCAGTGAGTTTCCAGAAAGGAGAAGATGGGCAGGCCCCTAGGAAGGGGAACAGAACGTGCACTTGACCACATCCTCTCTGTGCTAGGTTCGGGGTCAGAGAACAAGTCTGAGCAAACCTAGGATGCCCACGCAGATCTGCATGACCGTCAGACCCTGCTTTTCTCTGCCTTATGTCGGGTTAGTAAACAGGACCAGAGCGAAGAGTGGAACACAGTCTCAGGACAAGAAAGATCCTGTGGTTATACCCTTGTGCTAGACCATCTGGGTTCTAACTAGCTTTATGATTAACTTCTTGTGTGATGCTGTGTGACCTTGTAAAATTCACAACCTCTCTCCAGGAACCTTAATTTTTCCCTTTTCAAAGGCAGGAAGGCCCTGGATACTTGATACTCCCTGTTCTATGGAACCTAAGAGGTTCCCAGTACCGGGGCTTTGGTCCTTCCAGATGGCCAGAAATGTCCTGCATCCAACTTCACCAGCCCACCTCTACATGGCAGAGTCAGAGTCCAGGAAATACTGCGGAGGGGACTCCCAGCCTCTTCTCTTGCATACCAGCAGGAGCATGCTGGCATTCTGCACAGATGAATGGAGGCGAGATACTCAGATCAGCAGCCAGACTCCTCCCGACTCTGATCAGCCTAGGCAATGTGTCGGAACAAAATCCCACCTGGGCCTCTCCCTCTGCTGCCACTTTTCCTCCCCTAATCCTTCTCTTCTACTCCTTTGAACAAATAGTAAGGCGTGCTCCTTCTGAATGCCACAAGAAACTAATGATTTCTTCCCTGCAGGGTGCTGGGCCATGTGGAGCATCTGTGACCACAATAAAGAGGTTAGGGATTAAAGAGGATGAGTAGGCAGAACACCCATGGCAAAGGGATGTGGTAATGCCACTGAGTCTGGCTGAGGCCCACAAAGGGTGTGAGGCAGAGGGACAAGGAGTGCTGTCTGGGCTGGTCCCACTGTGCGGAGAGAACAAATGACGGTAAAATTTTGCTTTTCCCCAATCCTGGCCCCCAGCTCTTCTGTAACCTCTCCCAGAATGCTTTGCATTGTTACTGATTCTGTCTTCATCACTTAACATTTTGTCAAGAAGATAAATAAATAAATGAAGGAATGAGCCAATCAAGGAAGAAAACTCTGGCTTGGCCTTCAGTCTTTCTTGTTTCCTGACTATGCCAAGAATTTGCTATGCTAGGTGGACGTGACAAGTAGGTGTTACCATTCAGGCACCAAATGCCCTCATTTGGGGAGCCAGACAACAAATCACAGAGGATTGGGGACAGTACCGCTTCCCACTCCCAGATAATCTCCACCAGAGCCCCTAGGCCATGAGCTAGTGACCTCTAATACTCCTTCTATGCTCTGCTGGCAAAGGTCCCTGAAGGATTATTCCCCTTACTGAAGCCTTTGGAGCAAATCCCCATGATTACCTGCTTTTCTCTCCCTGCTCTCTCAGGACCCTGGATCCAGTATCCTACTGCACCTGACAGCTAAGGGAATGAAAAACAGGCATGAGCTTCTCGGGAACAGTGGGTAGTCTGCTCCTCTGGGGGAGCCTCAGGTTGGACACTTGCTGAGGATGGCCTGGGCACTGACCATCTGGGGCCAGGCAGGGCAAGATGACCTCCAGAGGCCCAATGAGTCCAAGGCTCACTCAACACTGCTCTCAGTGTGCCCACTCCAGAACTCGATGTGTGCAAGCTGACCAGTGTTACAGATACACTCAGCTACTGGCAAGAGCTGCAGCTCCCAGGCTATGCCCAGATCCCACCCTATCAGCTGGGCCTGGAGTCCGCAGCGCCCAGCTAATTCTGGGGAAACTAAAACTGTCTCTCCATTCTTTATCCATGCAAATCCTTCAAGATACTAGCAGCCATTCCTCAGGCCTCCTGAAATCATCATAGCCCACCACCGGTCCAGCTTATAAACCCATCTTCCTGCCTCACACCCTGTATCAAGCTATCATTTTGATAGAGTATTCTTTTTATTCCCAAGAGTCAAACCACAAACGAGCCCTAAATCCCACACAGAACTCCCCATGGAGCACAGACTTGCAGAGGTGGGCAGTTGTCTGGTTCAGCCACCCACTGGGGCCCTAGCACTGTGGCAGGGGACATGAGGGGAGCAAAACAAGAGAAGTCTAGATACATGCCCACAGGGAACTCATCATCTCATTCAGATATAAGAAGTATACATAGAACTACAGCACACAACAAAGAGTCCACATGAAATGAGAGCTTAGCTGTGTATTTCTAACTCCCACTCTACAAGGGACACAGGAGCAAAAGAAAGCCACTCAGTGTCAATTTTTTAAAAACTGGGCTCTCGGGGCACCTGGGTGGCTCAGTGGGTTAAAGCCTCTGCTTTCGGCTCTTGTCATGATCTCGGGGTCCTGGGATTGAGCCCCGCGTCAGGCTCTCTGCTCAGCAGGGAGCCTGCTTCCCTGCTCGCTCGCTCTCTGCCTGCCTCTCTGCCTACTTGTGATCTCTGTCAAATAAATAAACAAAATCTTTAAAAAAAAAAAAAAAAGTTCTATGAGAGCTTAAAAAAACTGGGTTCTCCCTCTCCTTTTGCCTCTCTCTCTCTTTCTTTCTTCCCCCACTCTCTCTCTCTCTCTCTCTGTCTCTCATGAATAAATAAAATCTTAAAAAATACATTATTTTGAAAAAAAGCAGAAGCCTTAAAAAAAAAAACTGGGAATGGCAAAGTAGAGCTGGTAGGAGACAGGCGGATGAATTAAGAGACTGTCTTTTCCCTTATACAGCTCAAAGTCTTGTGAGCTAGGCAAACACAGACACAGCCATCTACAGAACACAGAAGAGAGCATCGCAAACACTGAGAGTAAGGGCTACAGAGTATGGGGCAGAGCAGAGAGGAGATAGTTCTGGTGAAGAAGAGCTGGAGATGCTGTTATAGAAAAGGTAACTATTTAAATGTGTTTAAAATGGGAAGAATTTGGGGGCACCTGGCTGGTTCAGTCAGTAGAGTATGCAACTCATAAATTCAAGCCCTACATTTGGCATAGAGCTTTAAAATTAAAAAAAAAATTTAGGTGCATTTGGGTGGTTCAGTGGGTTGAGCCTCTGCCTTCAGCTCAGGTCATGATCTCAGGGTCCTGGGATCGAGCCCTGCATCAGGCTCTCTGCTTCTCAGGGAGCCTGCTTCCTCCTCTCTCTGCCTGCCTCTCTGCCTGCTTGTGGTCTCTGTCAAGTAAATAAATAAAATCTTTTTAAAAATTTTTTAATAAAAAATTTTAAAATAATAAAATGGGTAGAATTTTTTTAGAAATGGAGAGGAGTGGGTCCAGGGGGTCTTCCTGCTCAGCAAGGAGTCTGGTTCTCCCCCCTCGTTCTGCTCCTTTCCCCCTACTCATGCTCTCTCTCTCACCCTCTCTCTCTCTCAAATGAATAAATAAATAATCTTTTAAAAAAGAATTTTGAACTCGATTCTTATGGAAAAGTGAAAACCCTTTATTCTTATAGGAAACTATAACCCTCCTTGAGAAAAGACAATTACTCTCAGGATAGTGTGAAGAATAAACTAGAAAGGAAGACTGGAGGCTAGGAGTTATGTTGCTAGCTGCATAACAGTCATGGCAAACAGAAAAAAATCCCTCCCTGAGCCGTAGCTGGAGCAAAGGCGAGCGACAAGAAATGAGTTAGGACAGAATCTCAGAGCCAGGAGACCTCAGGGAGCACAGACAGGCAGAAGTAGGAAGGTACCCAGCTCAACCAGTCATGTCTTCAAAGCCATCCCTCATTTAAAGATAGTCACAAAGTAGCAATATCCTTTCCAAGCTCGCAGTGAAAGCTGGGACCTGATGAGAAGCCAGGGCCTCCAGTTCTCACCCTGAGGGCTCTTTGGGGCACCAAGGGGAGGGGCCAGGAGAAGCTGCAGGGAAAGGCAGGAGGAGATCCAACCACTTGTACAAGGGAACAGGCAGATGCCTGAGCACTGATTTCCACATACCCAGACTCCCCAAATTCACCTCTTCCCGTCCTGAAGGAGCTGACATGGGGGGTAGAAGGGTGGAGGCCAGAGAATGGAAAACACTGATGGAACCCCAAGTGATTTGCTAATAATACCCAAAATACAATGGAAACTTCACAGATTACAAAGTATATTTATCTGTCTCCCTTGCCCCATTTCCTCTACTCCCACTTTACCTCAGGACTTACTCATTCTTTTGGTCAACAAACCTTTATTAGGTGCCTACTATTGTGGGTTCTTTTGTTGCTACTGGGTTGCAAGTGTTGTACAAGCCCTCCCCCCACCCTGGGGAGGGTGGAAATATGATGCCAGGTGCGCAAAGCCAGTCCAAAAAGCCACATATTATATGATTCCATTTACAAGAAATTTCCAGAATAAGCAAGTCTAAAGAGACAAAGCTGATCAGCAGTTGCCATGGGATGGGAGAGGGCAAAATAAGAAATGACTGTGAATGGGCGTAGGGTTTCTTGGGGGTGGGGAGGGAGGGAAGAAAATGTTCTAAAAATGAGATTTTAATGATGATTGCACAATACTAAAAAACACTGAATGGTACAATTTAAATGGGTGTGTTGTATGGCATATGAATTATATCACTTATAAAATCTTTTATAAAGATGCTCTTTAATAAAAAGTAGGAAAAAACTCAGAAGCCTAAGTTGAATGATCCAATTTCAGTCACACGTGGCAGACTTTGAGGACATATGTTTCGGTCTGTAGCATTATTAACTATATTCTGGGGAATTATCTAAAACCCCATGGGCTCTGCTCAGCAATAACTTCTGAAGCTTTCTTGCTTGTGTCATGGGGCGGTAGGGGGAACATGGTCTGAAACACTGGGGAGGTGGGGGATGATGCAATCTTTTATCCAAAAACAAAAGCTATGAAAGAAGAAAAAACTGGACTACACACTGGCTGTAGGAAGCCCAGCTCCAGATGCAAACCTGTGCACCAGACTCTCAAGAACCCAACATCCCTTTCCTTTGGCTCAAAACACATTTTCCAACAAAGTTAAAATAGCGCTGAGGCCAGTGTTACCTTCAAAAACCACTGACTCTCACAGATGTCATTAATAGGGAGATGGCCTATAATTAACAGGAGGGTAATTCATCTGCAAGGAAAGATTTTTAAAATGAGAACTTATTTGTGCAGATGATAATAAACGACCCTTCAATATCAAGAAATCTCAAAGACTTTTATGCCTATTAATTAGTCCTACTCCTCTCCAGGAGAAGGTGATCATTTTCCCCCCATCTCCAGTTTATCTACGTGCTTAATTCCAAAAGCTAAGCAGGAATGGAGAGCCTGCCTCAGGATTACACAAGGGCCTCCCTTTGTCATACAAATAGCCATGCTCTGGGTTGTGAGGATTTCATCTCTAAATAGGCACCCAACTTCTCAACAGAAGGAAAAAGGAAGTCTAAGAGTTCCGTGATAATTATCCTAATGATTTGGTCAAAATATGCAAGGAGACTTCCTGAAAATTCTATTAGCTCAAAATAGTACCTGTCACACCCACCAGGCCCCATCTGTATCTCATGGGAAATGAACAGTAAGGGGTTTAATAGGGTCAAGACCTGAAAGGAATGGGCAATACATGGAACTTCTTCCATCTCATTCTGTCAACTGTAAAAACAGAGGCTACTTTTTGTATGCATGTTTAAAAAAATTTTAAGAATAAGCTTCTGTTAATCTCTTCAAATAGATTACAAGCTCCTTCAGTGTTGGAACCTTTAGGTACACAAGAAGCACTAGAAAATAATAAATATTTGACTGGCTAAGCATCAGAAGGTTCTCAGTTCAAAGTTGGATTCCATTAAAGTAGGTTGTTAGGAAGTTTGGTTCTTTTACTTTAGCTTTTGCAGAAAACCATTTCTCTCATTGTGGAGCAGGCTATCACCAGTCCTGTTACAAAAGGTGATATAAACATAGGGGTTGTGAACAAGGGCTTTGGAGCCAGGAAGTTGTGGAATCAATGAGCCAGTTATTCATCTTTCTTTGACCCTCAGGTTCTCTGTTTGAAAACTCATGATAATATTCCCTGCCTCACGGAGTTGTAGAAATTAAGCAAGATAACACATATAAAATCTTAACATAGAGCCTAGCATACAATAAGACCTCAATAAATTGTAGCTTAAAAAATCTTGCCTTTGAAAACACAAGGCCACATTCCAACATGAATGCAAAAACACACTGAAAAACAATGAACAAAAACAGTGGAAATCCTCATGCAAATTACAAATGTTAAATAAGTGACCAAACATTCACAATTTCCCTCCACATTTTCCATGGAGGAAGACTATGAAGCACAAGGCTCTGAGGACTTTAACACATTCATGAATAGAGCAAAGTTAAAACATAATCTCTAAAGCTAACCCTTAGATCAGAGTCACAGAATCTTAAAAATGTTAACGCCAGGGCGGGGGAAAAAACACTTGGAGATCAGTCCAAATCTTTCCTTTTACAGATGAAGAAATGTAAGACCAAGAGGTTAAGTGATTTGCCCAAAATTGCCCAGTATGTTCCATGATTTCTTCAAATATGTGTTATTTCTAGCCTCTCTATCCTCCCCTTTTTTCCTCTAACCAAAGTCTCCAATGCCTTGTCAATGACAGTCACAATTTCAACTGCAGAGAAAGAGCCTGTGTACCCCATGCTCCAGTAAGACTGAAAGCTCCTTGAAAACAAAGGCTGTGCTTGTGTCTCAGTGCCTACAAAAGAGCCTTCCATGTGCTCACACATCCCCACTGATGGACTGACTGGGTGGCACACAGTTCTCTCTCCTTCCTGTAGGAACTTACTAAGCATTGAATGTATGCATACATAGCAGACCCTACTGTGGAGGGGTCTCTCCACTGCAAAGAACTGCCCATCTAAACAAAAGAAAGCATTTCTAGGGAGCCCTGGAAGATGCCAACATCTTGGGGGCCACAGCTTTGCCACTCTATGGCATTGGCTGTTGTCTTTACCCTCTACCCTTCTGACTGCCATTCTCTTTATTTGGGTCACCAAACCTTCTCTTGGTTTTTGCTTTTAATGGGTAAGAAGAGTCATAACTGAACAGCACTCACAAGTCAAGATTCAAAAGCAGAAAGAGATTTCAGGATTTACAAGCAGACTGAAGCAAGTCCTGACAGTGCCAGAAGACCCCGAAGAGCAGAGAATGCAAGCAGGAGGAAAGATGGCAGGATCCCAGAGGCAGAAAGCCTGCGGGATGCTGGAAGGAGTGCCAAATCTGAAACCCCTTAGGGGCTCCTTCAGCACACCACAGTTCTCTGAGCTATCCAGGCCTAAAGTCTTGAGTCTCCCTTGACTTCTCCATCTTCCCTGCCTTTCATCTAATCTAGCCCCAAGTCAAAGCTCTCACCATTTCTCATGTGTGCCATGAGATCCAAAGGTCTCCCTACTCAGACATTCCTCTTTCCAATTCAAATAGAAAGCCTGAACAGACCCATACCAGTAAGGAGATTGAAACAGTCATTAAAAATCTCCAAACAGGGGCGCCTGGGTGGCTCAGTGGTTTGGGCTGCTGCCTTCGGCTCGGGTCATGATCTCAGGGTCCTGGGATCAAGCCCCGCATCGGGCTCCCTGCTCCGCAGGAAGCCTGCTTCCCTCTCTCTCTCTCTCTCTCTCTCTCTGCCTGCCTCTCTGCCTACTTGTGATCTCTGTCTGTCAAATAAATAAATAAAATCTTTAAAAAAAAAAAATCTCCAAACAAACAAAAGCCCAGGGCCAGACGTCCAATTCATCCTGTGTACTGCAGTCTGTGGTGACTGACTCGTCCCAGGCTAGCCAGAACTCTCCCCATTTTAGCACTGAAAGTCTTGTGTCCTGGGAAACCCATTGGTCCCAGACAAATTGAGATAGCTGGCCACCTTACTGTGGCCAGATTAAAATCTTCCCCCAGACAACGCTTTGATCATGTCATTTTCCTGACCAAAATGTACCCTGTTCCCCATTTCTCTTTAAACTAACCTTAAAGGGATGCCTGGGTGGCTCTGCTGTTTGAATGTCTGCCTTGAACTCGGGTCATGATCCCAGGGCCCTGGGATTGAGCCTCATATCAGCAGGGTCCCTGCTCAGCAAGGCATCTGCTTCTCCTTCTCCCTCCACCCTCCCCACTGCTCATTCTCTTTCTCTCTCAAATAAATAAATAAAATCTTAAAAAAAAAAAACAAAAAAAAAAACTAGCTCAAAGCAGTCCCAAAATCTGTCTCAGAGAATGTATAGAAACACTTTGGGGGGATGCCTGGGTGGCTCAGTGGGTTAAGTCTCTGCCTTAGGCTTAGGTCATGATCTCAAGGTCCTGGGATCAAGCCCCGCATTAGGCTCTCTGCTCAGCAGGGAGCCTGCTTCCCTCTCTCTGCCTGTCTCTCTGCCTACTTATGATCTCTCTCTCTCTCTCTCTGTCAAGTAAAAAAAAAAGAACACTTTGGGTTGAGGTAAGAAAACAAAGATTCTGAGCCTGGCTTTTGTCATAATAGTGTGAGACCCTTGGCAAGTCACTCCATTTATCTGGACCTCAGTTTCCTCATCTGTAAAATTAAGAGGCTAAAACTAGATTTCCTTTGCAGCTCTAAAATTCTCTTAATTCAATTCTTCTACATACCCTCCATTCCAACCAGACTCACCAGCTTTGGTCTTTCCCTTCTCTCCACCAGGATTTCTTTCCTTACTTTTCTGCCGACCTGAATTCCATGAGGAAGGACACAAATCCTTCCTGTTGAGGGGAGCCTGGACCTACCCCACAAAGACTCCACATGTACCGAGGTTGTCTGACTCCCAGCATTTCTCATGCCCTGCTCTTTCTGTTCAAAATCTTTTTCTACATGAAGCTTCTTTATTCCAACTGAACTAAAATCTCTGCACTTCTGTGATTGCCTTCAGAATGCTGAACACATAGTCAATAATAGCAAGCATCATCACTAACTCACATCTAGGTGTGAGGCAAAAGTAGAAAGTAGAGGTAAATCTAGAATTTTTTGCACTTTACACAAGATTCCAAAATGCTTCCAAAAATCAGTAATTGACTTATTCCACAAAAAGTTACTGAGATTGTTTAAGAGATTGCTGACCTGTCACAGGTGCAGAGGTGAGGAATAAGCAGTGACTCCAACAGCAGCTCTACTCACAGATGTCATAGCATCCACACTGTCCATCAACTTGTAACATTTTTAGGAAGACCTTAAAAGGTGGCAGCTCGGGGCGCCTGGGTGGCTCAGTGGGTTAAGCCGATGCCTTCGGCTCAGGTCATGATCTCAGGGTCCTGGGATCGAGTCCCACATCGGGCTCTCTGCTCAGCAGGGGGCCTGCTTCCCTTCCTCTCTCTCTGTGATCTCTTCCCTTCCTCTCTCCTACTGTGATCTCTCTGTCAAATAAATAAATAAATAAATAAATAAAAATTTAAAAAAAAAAAAAAAAAAAGAATGGTTGAGGGGAAACTGCAATTAAAAAAAAAAAAAAAGGTGGCAGCTCCACCATCATCAAGCCCTTCCTCCCCAAATTGGTCATGTATCTAATTCTCCCTCTAGTAGGTAAACCTGTTAAATGAAAAAAAAAAAAAAAAAAAAAAGTTAAAATTAAAACAGGTCAATAGATTAAAATATACATATCTACCTACATAAGCAAGATAGCCTAAAATAAATCTCTTCCAGGAACTATATCCTGGCTATTTACCTAGAATCACTAGTCCCTACTCTGACAGGTATTTATAAAGTGAGCATATCAATATCCTTCTTTGGTATGATTTAACAGTTGTCCTCCATTAGTCTTGGTAAGTGGCACATATTAAGGATGAATGAAACCTACACCTGTCTTTTGGGACCCCCGCAGCATGCACAGATACACACACACTCCCCTAATTAAATGGGGCTGGGACTTGAGCATCTATCTAATGACAAACAGGTTCGTGAGTAAGTGGGGGAAATAAATAAACCAAACGGTCTGCAGAGGGAGAGGTCAAGCTGGGCTGAGCTGGGCTGGGCCCAGAGTGATTCAGACTCCACCACAGAATGGGTGTCTCCTGGGATGGCCTAGCAGGACAATTAAAACCCCTATAAATAGGATGGGTTTTCAAGTCTCCAGTATCCTCTCTGGCTTCTGAATCTTCTACCCTTCCTCCCTAAGCAGGTAAGGCATGCATGGGAAGGGGGAGTGGAGAGGGTGGTGGGTTATGGCAGTATATACAAGGCTCTTGGTATCAGCTATAATGTGCTGGGCTGGGGAGGTCTGAGACTGCTCCCTGTGCATGACAGGGTAGAATCCTGCTTTCTTTTTGGCTCTATCTGAGAATATGATGATAGCTGGGGTGGCCCACTTCCAAGACTTTAAAATATACATGCCTTTGTTTCAGCATGTCCTGGAAATCCCAAAACTGAGAGCTAGGACTGTTGGTAAATAGCTTAGTCTCCCATAGTGTAGTATTGACCTTTCATGCAAGTAAGGCAAGACCGAAAAGTTTAAAGCTCATTGGGACCCAGGCCCTAAACCACAGGGTCACAGTAACACTAATGTCTCATTATAGTGAAATGCCCTAAGGAACTTATCATGTCCCATACAATTCATTGTGCCATGCATCCTTATAGGCATCACTGTATGCTTTTGGAAGTCCAGTGTGTTTTGCAGTTAGGGTTTCTTGGAGGCTTATAAACCCAGTAATCAGAATTTTTACAGCACAGGAAGAAAAATCATTGAGATCCAGATCCCAAAAGACCTTAGTTTTCCAACATGGCCAGTGTGAATCTAGCTGATTATATACACTTCCTCTCATCTGTGCAGTTAATTTGGCTTGCTATTTTTATCAGTAATAGTTTTTATATTAATTGGTTCTACTTTATAAGCATGCCCCAAATGACCATCCATGCCAGAAGTACATGCTGGAATTTGACATCCCAGAAAGTTTGCTTGGACCATGGCAAGCCTCTAGCCTTCTTCCCCACTTGAGCAAGGCCTATTCAGTTGGTGAAAACTATACTGACTTCTGTGGGCCTCCTGACCTTCCTTCCTTTTTGTTCTAATAAAAGAGTTTCAATTAAGCAAGTTCCACCTGGCGTAGGGGATGGGGCATGTAAACCACCTGCCATATGTTCTTTGTTTCTCAGGAAGTTGTCACTTTTCCAGTCAGAGACACATAGTTTGTGTCCATCTCCCATCTCCCACTGTAGTAAATATTTGGAGCCTGAATGTGGGTCAAAGGGAGTGAGGGGTATGGCTAAGAAGGGGCTCTATCATTTCTTAAACTTCTTTCCCTGACCAAAGGCTAGTGACCAAAATGCTATCTGGAAATGCTATCTCCTGGTCTTCATCCTAAGCACAGGAAAAATCTTCTTTCTTCTTTTA
This sequence comes from Mustela nigripes, assembly GCF_022355385.1. Lineage (NCBI taxonomy): Eukaryota > Metazoa > Chordata > Mammalia > Carnivora > Mustelidae > Mustela > Mustela nigripes. Next base: position 107,147,872 of record NC_081570.1, on the reverse strand, counting down.
GGTTTATCAATTTTTGTTAAAATGGCTCAGCTCCTGAACAGCATACTCACTGTGATCAAGGTGTTCCAGAAATATGCCAAAGAGAATGGGAAATGTACCTTGCTTTGCAAGAAAGAGTTGAAGCAGCTGCTCTTGGCTGAGTTTGGAGATATCCTCCAGGTAAGATGCATAGACTTTGGCCCCATGAAGTCAAGTGTGAATGACTCTGACACCTGCATCCAGGGCTTGATGTTTTTCATTTGATCTGGTCATGCTCCATCCACCCTATAGGTAAAGATTTTCAGGAAGCTCCTCAGTATTTCTCTCCCAGCAGACACACATACTCACAGACATGCACACACACACACACACACACACACACACACACACCCCTTCTTACAGCTGGGCATGACATAAGGGAGCACAACTTCAAACCAGAAATAATTTCTCAGAAGAAATTCTAGATTTGTATCTTGATTTCTGTCCACACATTTTCTCATTCACTCACTCATTCATTCAGTAAAGAGTGATTGAACACCTGTTCCATTCCAGCACCATCCCAGCACTGGGAATGCAAACATGAATAAAACCAGCTTCTCCTTCCTCTAGGATCTCACAGTGTAGTTGGAAAGTAGGTTAAAAAAATAATTACAATATAATATGTGATGGGATGGAATAATCATGCCCACATTGGTCCAGCAAGAGATGCAGTTCTGAGGACAATCTGATCAAAGACTAGAACCAAGCCCAAGCCATTTCAGATTAATGGTTTCCAACCAAGGAAGGCTCATACAAGAGTGAAGAGGTTGGGGCATAGACACTGGCACACACTGTATCCACAGGAGAATAGCTGATTTTGCTCTTTGTTTTATCTTCTCACAGAGACCAAATGACCCAGACACAGTGGAAACCATCCTGAGCCTCTTGGATAAAGACAGAAATGGACATGTTGATTTTCATGAGTATCTCTTGTTGGTGTTCCAATTGGCTCAAGCTTGCTATCATAAACTGGATAGTAAGTCATGTGGAGATAGAATCTCCCAGCAAGAAGTGGAGCAGGAGGGAACACAAGACCATAGGTTTCCAGAAAATACAAGCAGGCAACACAGGCAGAGGCATGATGGAGAAAAGCAGGTCTCCCACTGCCCTCAGTCTGAGAGACAAAACCAGGATGCCCACCAGGATCAGTCAGAGAGACAGGATAGGGATTCCCATTATGGTCAGTCTGAGAGACAGGATAGGGACTCCCACTGTGGTCAGTCTGAGAGACAGGATAGGAACTCCCACTATGGTCAGA
>NC_081570.1:107110973-107146586 GCF_022355385.1 Mustela nigripes | reverse complement strand
CTGAGAGACAGGATAGGGACTCCCACTATGGTCAGACTGAGAGACAAAATAGGGACTCCCACTATGATCAGTCAGAGAGACAGGATAGGGACTCCCACTATGGTCAGACTGAGAGACAAGATAGGGACTCCCACTATGATCAGTCAGAGAGACAGGATAGGGACTCCCGCTATGATCAGTCAGAGAGACAGGATAGGGACTCCTGCTATGCTCAGTCTGAGAGACAGGATAGGGACTCCTGCAATAGTCAGTCTGAGAGACAGGATAGGGACTCCCACTATGGTCAAAGATGGAGACATAAATCTAGCAGTAGCCAGCCTAAAAGACAAGGATATATTTTTGCCTTAAGTCAGTATGACAAACAAGTTCACAATTCTCGTTATGGCCAGAAAAACCAACAGCAATCAGGCTCTTATCATGGACAGTCTCAGAGGATGGATCAGGAATCAGGCTATGGTCAGAGAGATAGACAAGAATTGTACTTTCAATATGGCCAGACAGACAGACAAGACCAGCATTCTCACTATGGCCAGAGAGACAGACAAGGCCAGAGTTCCCACTATGGTCAGTCAGAGAGACAAGGCCAGAGTTCTCACTATGGTCAGACAGACAGACAAGGCCAGGGTTCTCACTATGGCCAGGAAGACAGACAAAGCCAGAGTTCTCACTATTTCCAGAGAGACAGACAAGGCCAGAGTTCCCACTATGGTCAGTCAGACAGACAAGGCCAGAGTTCTCACTATGGCCAGATAGACAGACAAGGCCAGAGTTCTCACTATGGCCAGGAAGACAGACAAGGCCAGAGTTCCCACAATGGTCAGTCAAACAGACAAGGCCAGAGTTCTCACTATGGCCAGGTAGACAGACAAGGCCAGAGTTTTCAGTGTAGCCAGACAGACAGACAAGGCCAGATTTTCCAGTATGGCCAGAGGGACAGACAAGCCCCAGGTTCTCAGTGTAGCCAGACAGACAGACAAGGCCAGAATTTCCATTATGGCCAGGCAGACAGACAAGGCCAGAGTTCTCACTATGGCCAGAGAGACAGACAAGGCCAGAGTTCTCACTATGGCCAGACAGACCGACAAGGCCAGAGTTCTCAGTGTAGTCAGACAGACAGACAAGGCCAGAGTTTCCAGAATGGCCAGAGAGACAGATATGCCCTAGGTTCTCAGTGTAGCCAGAGAGACAGACCAGGCCAGAGTTCTCACTATGACCAGACAGATGGACAAGGCCAGAGCTCTCACTATGGCCAAACAGACAGACAAGACCAGAGTTCCCACTATGGTCAGACAGACAGACAAGGCCAGAATTCTCCCTATGGTCAGACAGAGAGACAAGGCCTAGGTTCTCAATGCAGTCAGATAGATAGACAAGGTCAGAGTTCCCACTATGGTCAGACAGACAGACAAGGCCAGAGTTGCCGTTATGGCCAGACAGAGAGACAAGACCTCAGCTCTCACTATGGTCAGGTGGACAGACAAGACCAAGGTTATCATTATAACCAGTCAGATAGACAAGGCCTGAGCTCTTGTTACGGCTGGACAGACAGACAAGGCCAGGGTTATCATTATGGTCAGACAGACAGACAAAGCCTGAGCTCTCACTATGGTCAGTCAGCAATTGGGGTAACAGGGCAAAATAGTTACCTCCAAGGCAGTGAGGGAGCAACCAGAGACTCTTATGTTGAGCAATCAGGAAGGTCAGGGAGACTAAGTCAAAAGACTCAAGGACAGGAAGTAATTCAAAATCAAGGGCAGAGATTCCAGTCTAGGGAAGGCCAACAGAACAGCCATCGGGCATGGGAGCCTGAGGAGGATAGCCAACATGACCAACACAAACTCATAGCAGAAATCCAGCAAGAAAAATCACACAATTACAAAGGTGGTGACTGGCAGTCAATTAGTGGCAAGCAGGACCACAGACAGTCCCAGGCCAGGCAAAGTCATGGAGAGGGGCAGAGCCAGCAGGCAGAGGAAGAGCAGGGCCAACAAACCTGGGGCAGACATGGTTGTGAGAGTCAAGAAACTCCATGGGAAACACAGGCCAGGCAAACCCATGAAGAAAAACAAAACCATCAGAGACAGGACAGGCAAACCCTTCATGATGAGCAGACCCATAAGAGATGGGACAGGCAGACCCATGAAGATGAGCAGACCCATCAGCGACAAGACAGGCAAACCTATGAAGATGAGCAGACCTGCCAGCGACAAAAGAGGCAAACCCATGAAGATGAACAGACCCGTCAGCGACGAGACAGGCAAACCCATGAAGAGAGTCAAAACTGTCAACAACAATGGGATAGGCAAACCCTTGAGAAGGAAGAAAGATATCAAGGATCCCAGGATCAACAATCTTATGAGAACCAGCAAAGATGTGCTAATAGAGAAAAATTCCACATGAATGAAAATAGCCAGAAGCAAGGTTCCCAGGGAAGACACAGTAACCTGACCTTCCATCCCACCCAGACTGGTGGGAGGCCCCCAAGGAGAGAACAAGGTAGAAGTCACCCTACCAAAGCAGCTCCTACTCCCAATCCCCTCTATGACTATGTACAAGAGCAGAAAAGGAATCAGCACTAGGCTATGCACACACCAGAGCTAAAGCAACTTGAAACCAAAGAAGAAATCCAAGTTTATCCTTACTTCTGTTTAAGAGATTGAAAATGTTTGTCTTCCTTCCCTCTTCTATCTACTTGAAAGGATGCTTTTGAGAACTAGTATTCACTTTTAGGGCATTTCTATTCTAGGTTGTTCTAGTTGGGTTAAATCTGAGTGGTAAGTTGGGTGATACAATCAGATCCCAATTTTTAATACTTTGGGGATTTAAATCATTTCCTGGTTTTCCATCTGTGTAGGTGGGACATGGTTGGATCACTGAAAGGTAGAAACTTCTCCCAATAATTCAGAAACAGGAAAAGTATTCTGAAGATGCATATTACAGCCTGCGGACAGGACAGGTAGCCTTGGGCTCCTATGGACAAAATACCAGGAATTGCAAACCTCATAGCCTACATTAAAATGAAACATGATGAGAGGCTTCTAGGAAAGTCCTCCCTGAAGTTCACAATACCTTCCATGCCCAGGCTCCTACCCTTCACCAGAGGCACTATCCCCTGAGCTGCTATCACTACAGCTGACTGGACAGGTTCCAGCTTCATATGTATCCAGTTTCTGATCATATAAAACACAGAGAAAGAATATGTCATCTGCCTGCAGATTCCAACAAGCCAAAACTGTCCATCCATAGCTCCTGAAAACCCCTCAAAGAAAATCTATGGAATTGTATTAAAATACCCAATAAATGATTGGTGAGCAATGATCTCAGTGACTCTTTTCCTTTTTCATGGTAGGGACATGCTATCCTATCTTCACCTGGGTGAAGTTTTCCAAAAAATAAGGCCTCATTTCTTGACTTCTAAGTTGCTTCTGTTCTTTGAGTTCCTGAGCACTGAAGAAGGAAAAGAAGGAGAAGAAGAAAGAGGAGAAGAAGGAGAAGAATGGAAGAGAAAGGAGAAGGAAGAGGAAGAAGAGGAATTAATATGAAACAAATAACAGAAGGTCAAAAGGAATTTATCTAAATATTTTCAGCTCCTTCCACCACAGAGGAGTTAACATTGACCTTTGCCCTCATTCACTTCCACGTTCCATGGTCATTAAGCCTTGCCAACTTTACATTCTTCAAACCTCTTGGATCTCTTCCCACTTCTCCATTTCTACTGCCTTGAATTTCCCTCCTCTTCAGTGGCTACCAGTGACTTTAAGATGAAGTTCACACTCCTTAGCATGACACCTAGGCCCTTCACCATCTGACCCAGATGACCCCCAGCTTAGTCCCATGAAAGATCCCTCCCAGGAGCACCAAATGCTCCAGCCATACCAAGGGCTTAGCCTTTTTTAAGTTTATCATGGTCTTTCATTAACTCATATCTTTGAATATACCATTCCATAGCCTAGAGTACTTCCCCTTGCTTCTGCCAGGTAAAAAACCTGGGCATCCTCTGTGTCTGTGTCCCAACTAAAACATCACATCTTCTGGGCAGCCTTCCTGGACACTCCAAGCACTCCTTCCTTTATATTCCCACTCATTTCTCTTATAACATTTGTCACACACTACTGTGATTATCACCCTTACCAAGCTGGGAATAAGACTGTATCTTACTCAACTATGTACTCCTCAGCATTTAGTGCAGCCCCCAGTGTCCAGGGGCACTCATGATTATTTGCTGAATAAGTGGGCAGATGGAGAAAATTAGTCTGGCTTCAGGAAAAATTCAGCTAAACAAATACATAGTAATATTTACATAATAACAGACAAAAGAGGCTAAACTTGACCCTTATTCAGCCAAGGATGAAGTTGAATGAAACAATAATCTTTTTGATATTTTAAGCAATAGAACATTTAATGTCTAGAATTATAAGAGTTGAATTATTAGAAATCAGGAAGTGAAGCCTGAACTATTGAGGTCAAGACATCTATAGAACTGTAACCCAGCATTCAGAAAGCTGGAATCCAGAAGCTGATGGCATTGCTCCCAAATCTGCCTGTCAAAAACCATATTCCACAACCCTGTTTACCAAAAGAAATAGCAAGAATCACAGTATCTTCCAAATATTATGTAAACACATCTAATTGGAAAAACATAATTCATATCCAGAACCCTAGCTACAAAAGAGTCTAAGAAATATAGAAAGAGATAAGAATGGGTGTTAAGGGCCATTGGATTCACCATAGGAAAGATATATAGACTCATAACAGCCCCTCCTTTCCTCAAGATTACAATCGAGTAAGAAATATGTATACAGCACATAACCATTAAATAAAGCAAGATGTCATAACTACAAGAAAATTGCTGTCATTATAGCAATAGCCACAGTAGCCAAACTATAGAAAGAGCTAAGTTGACAACTGATGGATGAATAGATAAAGAAGATGCGGTATACACATCCAATGGAATACTATTCAGTCACCAAAAAATTTAAATCTTGCCATTTGCAACGATATGGATAGAACTAGAGGGTATTTCGCTAAGTGAAATAAGTCAATCAAAGAAAGACAATTATCCTATGATTTCACTCATATGTAGAATTTAAGAAACAAATCAGAGGAGCATAGGGGAAGGGAGAAAAAAATAAAGCAAGATGAAATCAGAGAGGGAAATAAACCATAAGAGATTCTTAATCATAGTAAACAAATAGGGTTGCTGGAAGGGAGGGGAGTTGAGGGATGGGGTAACTGGGTGATGGACATTAAGGAGGGCATGGAACGTAAGAAGCATTGGGTGTTACATAAGACTGATGAATCACTGCACTCTATCTCTGAAACTAATAATATGCTATAAATTAACTAAATGAGCTTAAGTTTAAAAAAAAAAAAAAGAGGGAAAAAAGAAAATTTAAAAAAAAAAGAAAGAAAGAAAATCACTGTCATAACACCAAGAAGGGAGTAAGTAACTGTGTGGAAGGACTGAGATAAGCTTACACAGAGGAAAGCATCAAAGCTAGGGTCATGATCCTGGCTGGGGGAGTGGGCATGAGACGGGTCATGGCTTGTCCTGGGCCTTAAGCTCGATGGGGATGTCCCATATGTTCGCTGCTGTTTAAATGGCATGATTGTTCAGGAGTAAGGTGGGTCTTCTTCACAAATGTTCTCTGTAATTTAGACACTCCCCAGAGAGCTAAACTAGATGGTGGAAAATAAACCCAAAGCTGAGACATCTCAAAATCTATAAGCTGCTAAGAGTTCTTGGGGGCTTTCAGTGGGTCAGCTGAGCATGGGAAGCATGGGAGGAATTTAGGCATTCTAGGCAGGGGGACAGCATGAGTGCTGCATGGTAAAGGAAGTTCCAAGGGAATACTAAAGAAAGCTGGAAGGACAAATAAAGTCAGATCACGGAGGACTTCAAAACCCACCATGAAGAGTTTGGAATATTTTCTGTTAATAGTAGGATCCACAAAAGTTTTCTGAGCAGAAAATGAGAGGAACAGAAGAGATGTTTGTGATAAAAAGAAATGCTACTGTAAGGGTAACTCCCCATCACAGGTACAACATAAGCACAGACTGAGGGGCTATCCAGGCTCTAAGGCCAAAAGACCAGAAAGGGGTCTACCCTAAAAGGGTGTGAAAGCATGGAGAAAAGATGTCCTACTGCACTGCACTGCTCTTCAGGGGGCAAAAAAGCAGCTCTCTGTATCTAAACCAGAGATCAACCAACCAAATGCCCTCAACTGGAATAACCAAACAGCAGATCACCCCTTTAAGCACTGTTTCTACTCTCAGACTCTGAGACAATCATACACACCATGAATTTAATTCACAATAGGTCATCCAAATCGACCCACACCAGAAAGATACCATTCCCTTTATAGAAGACATCTTTCCCCATGGGACTAACTCCTCAGCCACCTTCTCTTTTGATAAGGTTATCTTGTCCAGTCCTATAGCTCCAAATATCACAACTATTTCTAAGACTCTCAAGTCTTCATCTCCAGTCCTACCTCTTTCCTAAATCCCAGACTCCTATATTCAATCATCTCCTGGTGCTTCCACTGGGACATCAAATAGCATCTCTTTAGCATTCCCAAACAGGAGTCTTAACTTAACTTGTTTCTCCCTCAATTTTCCCCAGTTCAGTAAGTTGGTAGGACCTTCCACATTTCTCAAGGGAAAGGACAGGAGAGACATTTTTTATTGTAATCATTCTCTCCCCCAAATCAAATTCATCAGCAGTCCCTTTATTTTTACCTCAAAATACAATGTAGCCCTGATCCCACCATTCTTGTCATCTCCCATTTCATCAACCCTCTCTCCACTGTCTTTCTCCTAGAACCCAGCAACAGTTTCCTGATGGAACTCCTTAACCCTCTGTGAAATGGAAGCTGCATCAGATCACTCCCCGGGGTAAAAGGCTCAGTGGTTTCTCACCACGCAAAATAAAATCCAGCATTCTCCCAGAACCTTCCTAGTATGGGGCCCTGGCACATGCCCTCATACACCACTCCACTCTGCACTCACTGTTTTCCAACCATGCTGGCCTTCCTCTGGTGATTCCAGCAGGACAAGCTGGTTCCTACCTCAAAGCCTCTGAACCAGCTATTGCTTTGGCTTGGAAGAGTCCTCTCCCCAGCTTTGTGTGACTGGCTCCTTATTTCATTCAAGTCTCAGCTAAAGAGTAACCTCCCAGGAGAAGCTTTCTTGACACTTAGTCTACAGAAGTAGTCCCAGTCACTCCCAATCACATCCCTTTCTTTCTCTTGTTGTTCCCAACATTTTTCACATCGGTTGTGTTGGTTTTATGCTACCTGTTTTTGTCTTTTTCTCCCTACTGGAACTTGATACCCATAAGGACACAGATTTTGTTTGTCTTGTTTGCTACTGTACCCTCTGCATCAAAAAGAGTATGCATTTAAGGTGCAAGCCCAATGACTGTGTCCACTGAACACTCCAAAAGGGCTTTGGTATCGGGTTTCAGTCTACATTTCCAGCTTGGTTTTTCCCACTATACCCCCACATGCCACCTAGATTCCAGCCTAACTGGACAACTGTCCAACCTCCACACCTCTGCTTTTACCATTTCTTCCACTGGAGCCCTCTCCTAAACTTCACCTGGCAAAATCCTATCTATTCTATTAATTAGCAGCATCTCTCAAACCTGTACCAGTACATAATTTATTATACTGCACTGAAATGATTCCACATCCATCTGTTTCCTACACCAAGCTGCAAGATCCTAGCAAGCAGATCCTGCATCTTATTCAGTTGTATCTTTGCCACCAAACATAGGGACTGACCAATTGTATGTAAAGGAACTGAGATTTAGGGGCAATCAAGTGGTGCAGTCAGTTAAGTGTCTGACTCTTAATTTCAGCTCAGATCCTGATCTCAGAGTCATGAGACCAAGCCCTGCAGATCAGGCTCCATGCTCAGCACAAAGTCTGCTTAAGACTTTCTTTCCCTCTCCCTCTGCCTTCCCCATCACCACCACCCTCTCTCTCTTTCTAAAATTAATAAATAAATCTTTAAAAAAGAGACACTGAGATTTAGAATAAAAAGACCTGTATTTGAGACCTAGCTCTACCAGTTACTGTTTTACAATTTTAGAAAACTTAGAAAAACTTCTTTATCTCTTTAATCTCAGTTCTCTCATCTATAAAATAGGATTAAAAATTCCAATCATTGGTTAAAAGTAAATTGAGATGACCTACATAAAGTAGTTAATAATTGATATCTTCTTACTTATTTAGTTAGTGTTTATCATCTTCTCCCCTTTGGCATTATTTTTAATAGAAGCTCAACAAATGTTTGCCATATTATTGAAAAGCCCAGCTTATGTTCCAGCTCCTCCAAGAAGCCTTCCTTGATCCCCCTTCTTCTAAACAATAGTAACCACCTCTTTGTCTTCAAGCAGCATCTTTGGAAAGCTTCTGTGATCATCATCACCCTCTACATTATTGTAGGTATCGGTGAACATTCTCGTTCCCTGACTATATTAGAAATTCCTTCAGAAAAAGGTCCGCTCATTATTCTTTACATCATTGTTAGCACCCAGAACATTCAGAATAAGTATTTGGTGGGTTCTCGTTGAATCAAATTCAACTGAATAGACTCTCCATTACATCAGGCTCTTTCCGTCCATGCCTGGCACCACCACTCTGTCCCCTTTGTTCTATTCTACCATTAGTGTGCTTTCATCCCTCCCACTTTCCCTCACAACCCAGGACCAGCATTTCTCTCTCTCAGACTTTCTGTGCCTCCCTGCTCAAGCCCCATTTATTATTTTCTTATTTTTTTATTGAAATATAGTTGAAATACAGTTGTTATATTAGTTTCAGGTATACAACATAGCGATTTGACAATTTTATCCCTTACACAATGCTTACCACATCTGTCATCATCTGTCACTAAACATTATTACAATAGTACTGACAATATTCCCTAGGCTAAACTTTTTATCTCTGTGACTTATTTATTGTATAACTGGAAGCTTCTACTTCTTCACCCCCTTCAGCCATTTTGCCAACCCACACCCACCTCCCCCGCACAGCCCCATTGAAACAAAACTCCTGAGGGGTGTGTAATCTCCCTTCAACACCAACACTTTCCATGACTTGCAGGATCCCAGACCGTGGCCATTCTATTTTCTTACTCTTCACTCTATTATCCCCCTTCTTTTCCGTTGCAATCCAAACACAACAATTCCTATCCCCCAGCTCCTCAAAAGGCCAGTTCCAAACTCACCTTCTGTAATCCTCCCTCCCTCCGTGCTCTGTTGACTTGCATATACTCAGGCTCCCTTGTGTGCACCCTGCTTTCTGACGGAAGCATACACAAATGCTCTTCTGTTGCTTCAGGTATGTCATTTGTCCTTTCCACAGAAGCTATGAGGCCATTAAGAAGCTGATGAGTCTCCTGCTCCTTTGAAAACCCAGCACAATAGATTTGCAGCCACTGGTGTCGGTTAACTTACTGGGAGACCTACTCAAGCAGCTGGAGCCTAATTAGAATTGAACATTTATTGAGTACCCACTGTCAAAATACATTTTGCATACAAGCAATTTGCATTCTTGAGAGCAAAAGACACTAGGAACAACTATTAAATAGATAGCAACAGTCTAAGAAAGAAAGCACGTTGAACTGGGAGAAAGAAAATTTGAGTTCTAGTCCTCGTACTGCCGCTAATGCCACATATGACTGGTGCTTTTTGTCCCCATACTGTACGCCAGTGTTCTCCGCCTTAAAATGAGGACTTGGCACAATACCATTTACAATGTAGATTTCCTTAAAGTTGTACTGCTCTGATTTTATAGCTAAATGTCTAGGTGAATGAACCTGGCTGATTAAGGACAGTAAATATTCCAGAGGCTAAAAAACACCTTGACACCAAACTGGAAAAAATAACACATGGGGTTCTAGCGCCACCTACTGATCACTGGATTCCCCGTGTCTTGAGATGTCTAGAAAAAATACGACTGTTGAGAAGGGAACAAGTCATAGTATGGCGCTGTCTACCCAGTAAACTAGTGAGACTTTTGTCAAATGAACTCATCAGTTTCTACTACAGCAGCAATGTCCCTAACTATGCAGAGTATACACATTGTGTAATATGCAATGGAGTGAAGAACAGCAGTTTGGGAGTCCAAAAGAAGTGAATTCCCATCTTGCCCCAACCACTTGAGTTCCTGTGTGACTTGAGCCTCAGTTTCTTCATTTTAAAATTCCGATAATAGGATCTTCTTCATAGGGTGACTAAAAGGACCTGTGGAGTGCCTGGCATAGTGCCTGGCATGTTCTAGGCACTAGAGAACTATGGAAACATAACCATGCTCTAAAAGAGCTTGCAATCAGTCAGAAGCAGAGGCAAGTGCTAAGCTAAGCATATGAATAATAATGATTCTATGTACATTTCTGATCACCTCATACACACCAAGAGCTATAACAGAATGTGGTATGTAATAAGAAAGAAAGCACCATGGAGATGCAAAGGAGTGGATCACATGTGGGTGGGGCATGATAAATGTCTTCAAGGTAGAGGTAACCTCTGCCCTGGACTTTAGTGAATGGTTAGGATTGAAACAGGGAGATGGATTTATTCAATCAATATTGTATTCCTGTTTAAAATCTCACTTCAAATTTCATCTCCATAAAGCCACCCCTTACACTTACTTTAGTCATATGCCTTCCATATCACCTGTATGCACCTACTCTGCTCATTACACTATTGTGGCATTCTAATTTACTCTGCTTAATTTAAAGTTCATAATCTGCAAGCCTGGTTTTCACGCTGTCTTCCACACACTTCCCTAAAGTCAAAGAAATCATTGCTAGTATTCATTTCTAAGACCTCACAGTTCAATGCCTACAGCATTTACATGTGGAACAACAGCATTTACACACTCAACACTGGGGCTGCAGTTCAGAAGTCTCAGATTCATTCATTCATTCATTCATTCATCCAACAAATACTAATGACTATAATTTATTAGACACTGTGTAGGCACTGAAGGGTTACAGAGATAGGGTGTTCACTATGAAGAATTCACAATCTATGGTGCAGGAAGATAATCACAATTCCATGCGATGGGTCCAAAAGAACAAAGTATTTGCAAAGACAGGTGAAAAATAGCCACTAACTTTCACAGAGAACTTAGTGTACACTGTATACGATGTTGAGAGGCTCACATGCCTATTCCATGCAATCCTCTTATGAGCCCTCATAAGTTAGGTGCTTTTTATCATCCCCATTTTACAGAAGAGAAAGCCAAGGCCTAAAGAGATTAAATGACTTCCCCAAAGTGGCAAAAATAGAATTCAAATCCAGGCCTGACTTCCAGGGTCCATGTTTTTTAATTATTCTATAATGTCCCAAGCCAGTGAAAAGAGCCTATCTAATGAGTACTGTAATTCATGGAGAAGAATCCGGCACACAACACATGATGCTAGGATGGTGGGGGACACAACCATAAACCAAACTGTTCCTGCCCTCAGGGAGCTCACAGTCTACTGAGGGGTATAAAACATATAAACCAATAATTTAATCCAAAGAATATTATGACAGGCTTATAATCAAGCACAAGTTCCAAAGGAAGAAAAAATTACATCTGAATGGGGAATACAAGTGGGATTCTTGCTGAAAAAATCATTTGGCATGGGTCTTTAGGGATGAGTAGGCTTTAGAGAAATGTAGGTGAGGAGGTGGAATGAAGGTCACCAGGTTTAACAGCATTACACATGACAGATCTGACTAGGGCTTTTAATTGATAGGCATCATAACAGGAAAGTATGAACTATGATTGCTTTAAGAAAAAACTTAAATAGTTTAAACCATCACACCAAAAGTAAAAGCCTCTGCCTTTTACTTAACCATCACACACAAAAGTAAAAATTGATAAATTGGACTACATCAGAATTAAAAACTTCTGTTCATCAAAGGACACAATCAATAGAATCAATTAATTTGCAAAATGTATACCTAACAAGGGGTCAAAATCCAAAATGTACCAAAAAACTCCAAAAACTCAACAGCAAAAAAAGCCCCAAACAATCCAATTAAAAAGTCTGTAAAAGATTTGAAAAGACATTTCTCCAAAGACGGTACATGACCAGCTAACAAGACACATAAATAGATGCTTAATATCACTTATCATTAGGGAAATGCAAATCAAAAGCACAATGAGATAACACCTCACTCCCAGTAGGATGGCTACTACTTAAAATTTTTTTTTGAAATTTTAAAAACAGAAAATAACAAGTTTTGGTAAGGATGTGGAAAAACTGGAACCCTGTGTACTGCTAGTATGTTTGTAAAACTATGAAGCCATTATGGAAAACAGTATGACGATTCCTCAAAAAATTAAAAATAGAATAATCATATGATCCAGCAAGTACACTTCGGGTTTATATCCAGAAGAACTGAAAAAAGGATCATGAAGAGATAGTTGCACACTCCTGATATAGCAACACTATTCACAATAGCCAAAAGGTAAGAATAACCTAAGTGTCCACTGATGGATGAATGCATATAGAAAATGTGATATACACACAATAGAATATTATCCAGGAAAATTTCCAGGAAGGAAATTCTAATGTATACAACATGGCTGAACTTTAAGGACATTAAGCTAAATGAAATATTACATGATTGGATTCATATAAGGAATCCAGAATAGTCAAATTCATAGATACACAAAGCAGAATTGTGATTTCCAGGGATTAGGGATAAAGGGTACTAGGGGAATTAGTTTTAAGAAGACAGAATTTCTTTTTTTTTTTTTTTGAGATGAAAAGTGTACTGGAGATTGGTTGTATCACAATGTGAATGTACCTAACTACATACAACTAAAAATGATTAAGATGGTAATTTTAATGTTGTACATGTTTTATCATAAATAAATTTTTTAAATTTTTAATTAAAAAAGGTAAATCAATCTTACTTTAAATTAACAGAAGTAGTGTCCAGATAAGAAGGAATAGAACTCTCTGCCCTGCACTGCTCTGTCCAGACATCACAAGAGGCAAAGCAACACGGACTTCTTCTGGAAGAGTATGATGAGGATTTCTCTCCTCGAAAGACTTAAAGGATGTTAAGAATTTGCAAGTATCTGAAGATGGTCCCATAGAATAAAAAGTGATTCTACATTGCTTGAGAGTAGAACTAGAATCAATAAGTACAATTCAAAAGGAAGGCAATTTTACCCAATTTAAAGAGAAATATCCTTACATTTATAACAGAGTCCACTGTTTTAGGAGGTAGTGATCATCTCATCACCAGCCCTGTCTAAGAGTTTATGTGACCATCAGTCAGGGTCACTGCAGAAGCACTTCTGCAGTAGAGGGATCTTGAGTTGGATGATTTCTAAGTTGAACTAGATGATCCAACTCTAAGCTTCTTTGTTTTTTTTAAGATTTTATTTATTTTATTTGACAGATAGAGATCACAAGTAGGCAGAGAGGCAGGCAGAGAGAGAGGGAGGAGGAAGCAGGCTCCCTGCTGAGCAGAGAGCCCGATGCGGGGCTCGATCCCAGGACCCTGGGATCATGACCTGAGCCGAAGGCAGAGGCTTTAACCCACTGAGCCACCCAGGCGCCCCTAAGCTTCTTTGTTCTAAGGTTGTCACCTTATATACCCACATAAGCCAGAAATCTCTGCCTTGACATCCTTGCCAAATTGTTTCCCACACTCTGTCACAACCTGGTATAAAAAAAACAGTAAAGCTCTGAGATATTTTCACTCATGTGTCTTACTCCCACCTATGATGTAGCTGGATGAGGTAGAGGTGAGTCAGATGAGAGATGAAAGAAGCCACACCTCACATTTAGTCTTTCCATGCTTCTGAGCAGAGCATCTGGGGGCTTTGAACCACACCACAGTGGCTCTCTTGAGCATGACCAGTGGTCCATGCAGTCACTGCCTATACACTCCCTATGGAAGAGGTGGAGCGAGAGAACAGTATCCACACACATTAGGATGACAGTTCCCAAGCAGCTCATTGTGCTTTCACTTCTGCAAATTTGTCCAGGCTCTTCTGGGAAAAAAAAAAAAAAAAAAAAAATGTGCACTCCCAACCCTATCAACCTCATGAGAGAATTAATCCCACATATTTATAAACCACAATGTCCTAATTCTCTCTTCATTTGACTTCGAAGTTCAAAGAAGTGATCCACTGTTTTTTTAGAAAATTCCTTCCAAAGAAAGGTAGGACTTTCCAGATGACTAGGATCCACATTCAGGAAATATAAGAGCAAAGAGCTTGAAGTAAGATTCAATAAACTACCAAAGCCCTCTCCTCCTTAGAATTTATTCCCTTTGAGAGAAAACAAAACAAACAAACAAACAAACAAAAAAAGCCAGGAAGCTGAAGAGCCATTTCCCACAGGAATTAATAAGAGTTTTCACCACAAATCTCTGCCCAAGAAACAAACAGGAAATCAGAGTAAGGAGAAGAGTCAGACTCCTCGACCTACTGGGCTCTCCACCAGTTCAAAATATCGTGCCCATTGATAAGCAAATTTTATTTATTCATTTGTTTATTCATTTATTCATTCATCAGCAATAGTGAGTGCCTACTGTGTTCAAGAATCACCTAGGTACCAGGAATACAGCAGTTTTGAAAATCAGACAGAAAAAAATAGACCAAAAAACATGGTCCTCATTGAATTGGAAATAAATAAAATAGATATTACATCAGATAATGACAAATGCTATAGGGAAAAAGCAGTGGAGGAAGATAAGGAATATTGAGGGTCATGATTTTAAACAAAATGGTCAGGAAGGGTCTCCTGAGAAAGTAACATCAGAGCAAAAACTAAAGAAGTGAACAAAGTAAATGAACTCCTGGAGAAGAGCAGTCCAAGCCTAAAGAAGAGCAGCTATAAAAGCTCTAAGACAGCAGCATGCCAGGTGAGTTTAGGAACAGCAAAGAGACAAGTGGATACAAAAAAAGTAAGGGATGAGTCCCAGGAAATGAGATCTGAGAAGTCGCTCTGCATACCCACTAATCATGCAAGGTCTTGTAGGCTTAAAGATTTTAGATTTTCCTCAGAGCAAGTTGGTAAGCCATCAGACGGTATTGGGCTCAATCCTTTCTCACTTCCTGCACACACCTAGGATTTGTCCCTTATATGTTTGGAGCCCACAGATCTGAACTGGATGATACTGACCCAAATAGCATCCTATGCCTGTGCAGGCTGTCATCTGACCCTTGATCCCTGCACAGAAGTCCTGTCACCTGGGAGCAACATCCTCAGGGATGCTGAGGTTAACCAGCATGATCCCACAAAAGATATTGGCTGCTAATCACAATAGCCCGATAAACCCCCTTCCAGGGAGGCAGAAAAGAAACAAAACAGTTTCTGTCTCTAAGGAGTTTATAATCCAGTTAGAAAATCAAATGAATGCATGTGCGCTTGTGTGCGTGCGCGCACACACACACACACACACACACACACACAGGCTTTGCTTGTAGAGCAACTTATTCACAAAGGTAAAATTTTATACCACATATATAGTTTTCTTATAATCTCACACACAAATCTTACATGAACCCTTCAAAGTAGTTATAGCTATGAATACCTTACAGATAAAGAAACTGGTGAGCTCTAATGACTTCTCCCAAAAGATTCAGCTAATTAACTTGTAGCAGAGCCAAGATTTGAACCTAAGTCTTCAGAGTCCAAGTCCAGGGCTCCAGGCATTGCCCCAGAGCTGGGCCATCTCTGATGAACTGCTATTTAGTGTGAGGGACTACCTAAAGAGGAGTCCTCAGAATCTGGCAAAATTAATCAGATCTTTGGAGGAGGAGCTTTAAGCCAAGTCTTATACATGGAAGGGAAGTGGACCGGTATCCTGGCAAAAGGCAAGAATCTGGCTATCTAGAATAGTTTGAGCAGAAATACAGAGGACCGTCTCCCAAGTTAATGCAAGAAATAGCCAACAGCTTGGGTGCTTGTGGGAAAGGGTCATTTCAGGAAGTGACTAAAGACTGTAAAAGATGTTCACTCCTTTCTTCCCAGAATTTTTAATGTTACTGTGATGTGACCCAAGCTATCTTGATTGTTAGAGTCCCCCCACCCCTGCCGTGGTTCTAATGCACAGCCCAGGTGAGAACCACTGTACCCCACACACACCCACACATACAGCCCACTCAATCTCATCTCTTCTTGAGGCTACAACCATCTCATTCCTGCTGATGGTTGCCAAATCCCTGTCTCCAGCCTAGACTTCACTCCTGGCTTCCAGACCTAGGTGTCCTATTGTCTCTTGGGCCTCCTTAATCTGGTGTCTCACAGGCACTCAACATACTCAAAAAAGATCACTTCTCATGTCCCTCTCCCAGCTATCTATCTTTCCAGGGGCTCCAGAAAAACCCAGACGTCCTCCTGATTCCTTCCTCTTCCTTGTCTTCTATATCTAATATGTCAGCAGGCTTTATGGGTTTCTAGTTCTTAAAACCTGATTCAAATTATTTTCTCCAGCCCAACTGTAAATATCTTAGTTTTTTTTTTTTAATTTAGTTATTTGACAGACAGATCACAAGTGGGCAGAGAAGCAGGCTGAGACAGAGAGAGGGGGAAGCAGGCTCCCCGCTGAGCGGAGAGCCCGATGCGGGGCTCTATCCCAGAACCCGGGGATCATGACCTGAGCTGAAGGCAGAGGCTTTAACCCACTGAGCCACCCAGGAGCCCTGTAAATATCTTAGTTTAAGCCTCCATTTCTTAACTATTTCATTACAACGAATACCTAAGTGACTTCTGTCTCCTATCCAGCCTTCCCTTAATCCATTCTCAGTGTTTCTGCCAGAGTGACCACTTCAAAATGCAAATCTGAGTATGTCATCAAGTCTTCTCCTGACTTAAATCCTATAATGGTTCTCCATAGTCTGTAGGATAAAGTCTAAATTCTTTACCTTTGCCCACAAAATCCTTCATGGTCTTTCCTGCTTAGCTTTCCTATTCTCACCCCTTATCCCTCCCTATCTCACACCCTACCCTCAACTTGTCCCACAGGATTCCGTACAAGCCCAACCTTCCCTAAGCTGCCCTCCTCGAGCCCACTCTCTGGGTGATGTGCCCCTTCCATGTACTCCCACAACACCCTCTACCATAGCTTTTATTATCCTGGATTAAAATAATGGGTTGACCTGCATGACTCCCTGACCACACTGTAATCTCCTCAAGGGTTGGGACTAGGTATTATTCCTCTTTGTATCCCCAGTTCTTCACACATCACAAGTGTTTAATTAAGGTTTGTTGAATAATGAATGAATGAATGATGGATGAGGAAGGCCTACTGGCAAAGAGAGTTGAACAACTGACTGTTAATGGTATATTTAGCAATAGCTAGTCACTGTAAGATTCTTAATCAGAAAAGTAGTGTAATAAAAATAGTACTTGAGAAAGAATATTTTGATAATAGATTATATGGTATGGACTGGACACCAGATAGTGGGATGTTAGGCAAATCACTAAGCTCTATGAACAGCAGCTTCTTCATCTAAAAAAAAAACTGGAGTATTATTACCTGTGGTACCTGTTTCACAAGGCTGTTGCAAGAATAAAATAAAATAAAATTTGTAATAACATTCTGAAACCATAAATCACTGTACGAATGTAAGAAATTAAGATTATGTGAGTAACAAGAAATGTAGCCATCAAAGAACTTTTAGTAAAATATAAAGCAGCAGGACATAGAGGCAAAGACAATGGGCTGAATGGGACAACATCAGCCTAAAAAGCTTCTGCATAGTGAATGAAAAAGTCAACAAAAGCAACCTACTGGATGAGAAAAGATATTTGCCCATTATACATCCAATAAAGGGTTAATATCCAAGATACATAAAGTACATACAACTCAATAACGGATAAAATCTGATTTATAAATGGACAAAGAAATTGACTTTTTTTTTTTCAAAAAAGTCAAGAAATAAGTGTTGTCTGTTGGCCAAATGAAAAAATGTTCAATATCACCCACGACTGGGGAAATGCAAATCAAAACCACAATGAGATATCACCTTACACATATTGGAATGGCTAGCATCAGAAAGACAAGAAGTAAGTGTTGATAAGGATGTAAAGAAAAGGGAGCCTTCATGAATTATTAGTGGGAATGTAAATTGGTACAGCCACCACAGAAAAGAGTATAGAGGTTTTTCAAAAACTTAAAAGTAGAGTTGCCATATGACCTAGCAATCCCACTACTGGGTATCTATCCAAAGAAAACAAAAACATTAATTTGAAAAAGATATCTACACCCCTATATTTGCTGCAGCATTACTTACAATAACCAAGACATGGAAATAACCTGGTATCCATCAGTGGATGAATGAATAAAGAGAATATGGTTTATATGTATATATGTGTGCATGTGTATGTTCACTTTATTTATATACATTTGTTTATTTTTTTAGACACACACATACAACAGAATACTACTCAGCCATAAAAAAGAATGAGATCATGCCATTGAAGACAACATAGATGGACCTATAGGGTATTATTCTAAGTGAAATAAGTCAGACAAAGACAAATACTTCATGATTTCACTTATACATGGAATCTAAAAGATAAAACCCAGCCTCACAGATACAGGGAACAAATTAGTGGCTGTCAATGTGACAAGGGATGGGGACAGGGGCAGAATGGGTAAAAAGTATCAAGAAGTACAAACTTCCAGTTGTAAAATAAGTAAGTCATGGGGATGTAATGTTTAGCATGAGAAATACACTCAATAATGTTCTGTTAACTCTGTAAGGTGACAGTAACTATACTTACTGTGATGATCATTTTACAATGAATACAAATGTCAAATTACTATGTTGTACACCTGAAACTAATATAACTTTGTTTGTCAATTACCCCTCAATTAAAATTTTAAAAAAGAATGTGAGCTGAATGTCATGTGACCTTGGGCAGGTCACTTGGCCTCTCTATGCCTCATTTTCCTCATCTGCCAAATATGAATACCATACTCATTGGTTTATTATGTTATTTTTGTATCTAATATAGACCATAACAATGGAAAGCATTCAATAAATTATAGTTTCTCTTCCCTCCTGAGCAACTACTCTGCACTTATCACTGTGAGATATGATCCCAAACCTCTGACACAGAGACCAGAGCCAAGAGAGAAGGAGGGTAGGTGGAGAGCTACACTTACTGAGACTTGTACTATTATTTAAGTAGAATAAGAGATGGGGAACTCTTTGCAATCAAGCAAGAACCACAAGAAAATAATTAGCTAAATGATGCCTTAGATAAATGAATTACATCAAAGATAAATAATGGATGGGAGGAGGCAACAAAATAACTCTGGAACTGGGTTTCCAAGCAAGCAAGTTCATGGGAGGGAATGGGCTAGACAGCGTGGGGTCTGGAAGTGAAGTCAGGAAAGAAGAATCCCTCCCTCACATCCTTCTTCTCCCTTGTGTTCATGAGTCACCCTGCAGCCTTAGGCAAGTCCATCTCACCTCTGCCTCCATCTCATCCTCAGGAAAATGGGCATCATAACAATATACATATAGCAGAACACTGAAAGAATTCAGGTTCCTGAGAGCAAAAACCTTCTGAGATGCCATATCCTGATGATAAGAGATAAAGAATAGTCTAAGACATCAATCCTAGATGTCCTGGGCACATGATAAGAAAAGGCCAATGGCAGGACAAATGTCCAGCAAGCATGTCTCAATTTCAGCAAGTGGGTTTTTGGGGCAATTTTCATAAAGAAACTTTGCCAGAATCCTGATACATATTAGGAAAAAGATTTAACACAGAAACAGAAAATAATCAGACTGAGCACCCCACAATTACAGAAGATGACTATCAACTGATAGATAAAGGACAAAGATAAAGGACAGAGAGGAAGATAGATAAAGAACAAAGAGGCAAATCTCCCAAGTCACCGTGATTTAAAGAGGGTGACACTTAGTGAAAGAGTCTGCAAAGGCCCATAAGCAGTTCCCAGGTGCAGGCATCTCTTTCTGACCTCATTTCTCTCTCCTGGGATCTGATCTCCGGGGATCTATTCCCAGGATTCTACATTTAGACATCAAGGGAAGGGAAAAGTTGAAATCCTTAAAAAATTCTCTTCTTGCTTTTTTCCTCTAGGCTCAAAGCTCATATGATCTCATTTCTCCTAGCACCCCTACGCCCAAGAGGGAGGAAGGAAGCAGGAGTCATTATCTTAATTTCATACATAGGCACTCGGGACCAGGTGAGTTTAAGTGACTCACCTAAGGTCATAGAGAATACCAATGTCTAAGCTGGATCCACAGCAGGAACCCTGTCTCCCACCAGCTCCCAACCTACCACATGGCAAGTCAGAAGCCATTTAAAAATTAACTGTTCCTTAAAAAGATACATTCTTATCCCCTGACACTACCATGTACCAAAAGTATCTAAATACACAGTTCTGGAAAGAAATTTGGTGGGGACAACACAAGGCCATTCTTATTATGTTGAAAAATTATTGGTACAAATGATTTCAAAATGCCGCTCATCATATAGTACAACCTGCATGATTCTATAAGTTATGTCCTAAGACCTATATAAGTTATGTACAAACACATGCCCCATAATCAATACTCATTTAATGAGCCAGGGAAAAAATGAAAAGTTCAGCTCAGGAGATGTGTGGTTCATCTCCTGGCCTTGGGTACAAACACATGCCTAGATCTTTCACCTATGCTTCCCATGAGCATTTTCTCCCCTCCCATGACTCCATAGAGCACAATGAAGTCTCATAAAGAGCCACAGAAAGAAGTGACTATGTACCACCCGTCTGAGTGAAATAGGCTTGAGATTCTCAGCAGGGGTATTCCATGGAAAATCACTGTTAGAAGACAGAGCTAAGAAAAAAATAGAACTGGTGGTCTTTGAGTTTCAGGTATAGTTTACACTAGAGTTCCCCCTTTGGAAACTTGGAAACACAGAGAGACTTTGAAAAGTCCTTCTGGAGGAGGATAATAAATAATGTGTTTCAATTTGCTTAACCCTGAGTTTTCAATTAATGTTAATGTTAGAGCCTGAAATACCTGGTTCCCTAGGAAGATCCTATGAAACCAATGCTTTAACTAGACACCCTCTATGGAGAATGAGGGGATATCATAATGCTATCTCCAAACAAAAGAGAGCTATCTCATGATTCTCATGTGACCAGCATGATCATAACCACCCACTACCTGGGCCCCTCTCAAAATGCCAGGAACTTAAAATGACCCACTCAAGACCAACCCCTTCCTTTGGAATGTAAAGGAAAACTTAGTACATAAAAAAGGGAGAACCACAGAAAGAGAATAGGAATTACTGAGCTGTTCTATTTTTTGAGTTATCAATTCTGGATACCAAAACCAAAATTCATACTGGAAGACAAATTTCAAACAATGCATCCTACTACCTCCCAGACCCCCAAGGTATTATTGCATTAGCTCTAAATTTCCCAGATTCCCACATCAACAGAGTGGCCCAAAGGAGAAGCCCACATCTGGCCAAGCCAAAAAGTCAGAACACCAGCTCAGCCGCTGGGTGACCTCTGGCAAAAACTTTAACCTCACCGTGGCCCTGTTTCCACATCAGGAAAGCAGAGGCGGCAACCCTTCTGTCAGACTAGGCTGGATGGGGAACAACTAATAAAAAGAAGGTCATAAAACACTTGGCAATACATTCAGTGTCCTGTAAAATCTTAATGATTATAATCAAGCTGTGGCTAGAAGTCTGCAAGGTCCGCACATGACATTCAGCAGTTACTGTGCTGGTATCTGATAACAGGACACTCTGAGCCCCAGTGCATCAGCTGCACAAACTGGTCTAGGCTGACACTGGTTTCTTCACACAAAATTGTCAGGGGAAAAACATCACAGAGGTCAAGTTGTCTTGGTCTAATCACCACATCTCATGGGAGACAAGATCCTCACAGCCTCCCCACAAAAACCATGAATTTCTGTGTACTTGTGGCAGAGGGAACAGCCTTCATGAAACTGATTCCTGCTACAGAGGGCTGCCCCACTACACAGTATGTGTTTGTTCTAAGCACATGGTGAGGATGGGGGGGGGGGGGGGAGCGGACAAGAGCATCAGCTGACCATGATGGGGAATTGTAAAGGGAAGATCTGGTACTTTACATATCAAAGTGTTGTCACCTCCACATAGGCAGCAAAAAATTACATGAGTGAGTAGTATTGAAGATGGTAAAGAACACAGGTTTTAGATTCAGATAGATCTGGATTCAAATCCAACCTCACCACTTGCCAGCTCTTCAACCCTAGAGAAGTCACTTCACATCTCTAACTCTTGGTCTCTCCACCTACTAAATGAGTATAAGCATGCTCACCACACAAGACCAGCTAAGAATGAGAGACAACAGCTACTGTCATGTCTGGTTCACAGTGATGATGATGATGGTGGTGATGGTGGTGGTGATGGTCACAGAAACACAAAAAAACTCTTCACTACCATGCCACATAGGCCAAACTCCCTCCACCAAATTGGAGATGTAGGAAAGAGGTATCTCTCATCCATCTTTTCATTCTCAGTACCTTGCCCAGTGCGCAGTAAATTTGGTTAGACTTAACTGATCATATGATGCTGAGTACAGAGGAACAAGCTGAAATACAGCAGATGCTTGGATTAGAAAGATGACACCTCCTCCAGGAGCCATTGTCTAAATATGGGCAAAGCCAGTCCACGTGGCCATGCCTAGGCTGGAGCCCCAGGCAATTTCCTCACTGGGCAAATTCTGTTTAGTCAAGTTTTCATCTGAATAATAATAGCAGAGGAAACTCAGACTGGCTCAGGTGATACTCCTGGAACTGCTTTTAAATTACAGATCCGAAATTAGCCCCTTGGTGAGTATAATTTCTTTCTCCCAACCTTTGTTTCAACTCTCCAAAAGAAACCACTTACTAGGCCAGTGTAGAAAGAATTAGGATATCAGTTTTATTGTCACTACTCTTACCCTCCCCATCCTCACTCTTTCATGTACTGGACAATCCAGCCACCCCATTTCACACTCCCAGCAAGACTTAAAAAATAAAATTATGCCCTCCTTCCTATCTCATGGTTCATCTTAATTTCTTTTCTAATTTCTTTCACGTTCATTCCTCCTAATTTCCTAAAGTCCTAAAAAGTGACTTCTAAATAGTCAAACCATAAGAAACTCTTAACTATAGGAAACAAGCTGAGGGTTGCTGAAGGGGAGGTGGGTAGGGGGATGGGATTATTAGGTGATGGGTATTAAAGAGGGCATGTGATGTGATAAGCACTGGGTGTTATATGCAATTGATGAATCAGTAAATTCTAACTCTGAAACCAATACACTATATGTTAATTAAATTTAATTTAAATAAAAATACATAATTTTTTAAAAGTGACTTCTTCTAAACTCTTATAGGTCTATTTTCTGATCATGGCACTTGTACATGACACATAAATGCAATTCATTCATTTTTTCAATCAACAAATATTTCCTGAGTGCCTGCTCTGTAACAGGTATTGGGAATACAACAGCAAACAAAACAGATATGGGACCTGTTTTCATGGAACCTATATCATACTGTATTTAATTCTTTCCTAAATGAATGGATGGATGGTTGAAACCAGTATATCTTCTGTAAGGCCAAACCATGATAGCACCAAGAAGACACAGCCTTTTTTTTTTTTTTGAGATGATTAGAATTTTTATTATCAGCTTATTTACTTAATATAAAATATTTTATAGTTCAGTTCACATTTTTTTATTTCTTTTCAACTTAATATTATTCATCGTTTTTGCACCACACCCAGTGCTCCATGCAATACGTGCCCTCCATAATACCCACCACCTTGTTCCCCCAACCTCCCACCCCCAGCCCCGTCAAGATCCTCAGGTTGTTCTTCAGAGTCCATAGTCTCTCGTGATTCACCTCCCCTTCCAATTTCCCTCAACTCCCTTCTCCTCTCTATCTCCCCATGTCCTCCATGTTACTTGTTATGCTCCACAAATAAGTGAAACCATATGATAATTATCTCTCTTGGCTTGACTTATTTCACTCAGCATAATCTCTTCCAGTCCCGTCCATGTTGCTACAAAAGTTGGGTATTCGTCCTTTCTGATGGAGGCATAATACTCCATAGTGTATATGGACCACATCTTCCTTATCCATTCGTCCGTTGAAGGGCATCTTAGTTCTTTCCACAGCAATGGCCATTGCTGCTATAAACATTGGGGTACAGATGGCCCTTCTTTTCACTACATCTGTATCTTTGGGGTAAATACCCAGTAGTGCAATGGCAGGGTCATAGGGAAGCTCTAGTTTTAATTTCTTAAGGAATCTCCACACTGTTCTCCAAAGTGGCTCCACCAATCTGCACTCCCACCAACAGTGCAAGAGGGTTCCCCTTTCTCCACATCCTCTCCAACACATGTTGTTTCCTGTCTTGCTAATTTTGGCCATTCTAACTGGTGTAAGGTGGTATCTCAATGTGTGATAAACTCTCCATTATAGGCTGACTGGTCAGCTTTATTTCTCACAATAGACTGCCCGTTCCTATTCCCTAGCTTCCCACACACTGCCTAGAATACTTCCCATTCCATTTGGCCTACCTGAAATCCACTCATCTTTTTTTTTTTATTCATTTTATTTATTTTGGAGAAAGAGAGAGAGAGCAGGGGTAAGTGCAGAGAGGAAGGAGTCCCAGGCAGACTCCACACAGAGCACAGAGCCAGAGACAGAGCTCACTCCCATCACCCTGAGATCATGACCTGAGATGAAACCAAGAGTCAGCTGCTTAACCAACCGAGCCACCCAGGAGTCCCTGAAATCCACTCATCTCATCCAGAACAAGCACCATTTCCTCTCAGAAGGCCTCCCAAACTTCTTTAACCAGTAGTGGTGCCTTCCTTCTGTAACCCAAAGAGCATGTTTGGATTATAACCAGACTTCACAATTATATCATAGGGACTCTGAATGCCCAAAATGTCTTCTTTTCACCTAGTGCAGTGCCTTCCATTTAAGAGGTTTGTAGTGAAAGCTTCTGATTAGCTGAGGAGCAAGGTGCTATGGACATTCATGGGACAGGTAAGGTTATACAAGCACTATTTTAGAGCTTGCATTCAGAAAATTTCAGAGTTTTGCACCTTGAAAAGCATGACAAAAGGACGTCCTAATCTGGTTTTGAAATATATTGGCCCTGAAAGGAGGGATTACATTAATGTCAGAAAAACTGACTTTGTTCTGTGAGAAGTTGCAATCATTCCCCATTTGAAACATCCATACAGGATATGGTTTACTTCAAAGACTCAACTTTTGCTGAAGAAAGCCCTTTTTCTTGTAATTTGGGAAATTCTTTCAAACGGTGCAGTTATAGATGAGCCATTAAGGACACTGACCAGAGCTGGGAGCAAGCCAACTGAGAGCCCAGAGCCAGGTGGAGTTGGTTAGACACCTAGAGAAGCAATATCCACAGCACTCTTCATCTGCAGATAAGGAAAAACTTCAAAGAACTTTCTGAAAAGTTCCAATTACACATCTGACAGAATTGCTAAAAGGCTAAAATGAATGCTTAGTGTGCAACAACTTTAGTGAGTTTTTAAGGTTCAAATATTTTAAGGTCTATTTCATTTCATTTCACTTAAATATATATATCCCCCCAAGTACCCTGCCAGGTGCAATACCAAGTGAGTATATAAGATACATTCTTACTTCTAGAAGCACTGACTTCTAGAAACTCTTCTGTTCTGCTCTAAGACGCAAGTCTGAGAATAAAATGTTGATTTTCCCCATCTCATTTTCTGCTAGCTACCTTATCTTTCTTTCATCTCTTTCCTCTTGGAATCAAATCACTTGAAAACTTTTGTTTTTAGCATTTAATGTATTTAATTCTTAAAAAGATAACAGATTCACATTGTTCAAACATCAAAAAGTACAAGAAAGTAGACAATAAAAAAGACACTTTCCCATCTCTCTCCCTACAGGTAACCACTGTTACTAGTTTGTGTGTGTGTGTGTGTGTGTGTGTGTTCTTAGAAAAACCATCCTTGTGTATACAAGCAAATACTAACACATAGCCTTATTTTTGGAATTAACATGTCTCATTCCAAATCATCAGGGAGCAGGGTGGATGGAGCCCCTGGTAGTAAGAGTTGTTGTGGTGTCTGGCACCATGCTCAGCACAGAACAAGAACTTAATGCTTGTGGGCCAGAGAGACATCTACAGGAAGGAAGAATAGAGAAATACATAGACCATCTTCTGCATCTCCAAAAATGCCAGGACCTCACTCAGCAACTTGGCCAAAGGGACAAGAACCTTAGCCAGTAAGAAGAGAAATGAGCAAAGGAAGGCAACTGAAAAAAAGTTGTTGGAGAGGGGCAGAGGATGACCAGGGAAGCATGTGCCCCTCTGCAGAGGAAGGGTCAGAATGAAAACTATGAAAAATTCTGGACATTGGCCTCCTCCTTGTCCCACTTCCATCCTTACTTCAGGGATGGGGTAGGATTCAATGTGCTGAAACACCTAAGAGCGGGGCTTAATAGCTGTGTCATGACACAGGTGACTATTGAACTCCTAGGCTTAGAGAAAGCATTCCAAAGCAGACTGGAGCATGCCTGCCTGTGCTGGCAGTACTCTTCTCCACCTTTGGGAGGCTGTAACTTTTATCCAACAACACAAACTTCTACTAAGTGTAAAGTCATAGCTCTCAATTTCCTTTGTTATGCCTTACTATCAGAAGTAAAACCTCTTTAAAAAAAAATTTTTTTTAGCTCTTTTTAGATACACAACCTCATAGCTCATCCCAAAGAGTGACTTACCATTGTACTAGGAGCACATCTAAGTCTAATAGAGAATGTCACACAGCACCTTGTTTCCTGAGGACCCGTGGCCCTTTTTTCATATGGCAGGGTGAGCCTTTCTGTAATAGACATCATAAAGTCTCCACCACCCAACCAAAGAATGCCTGCTTCCTTCATTCAGAGTATTTATCAAATTTTGAAAATTAAATTCATTCTTCCCATTCAATGTGTCTTTTGATAAATCCCAACAGTCTGTGAAATTGAGGAGCTACTGGTTAGGATATACAGTTAAAGAACAGAGAAATCAAATCACTTGAAATCTATGACCAGTTTAATAACAAAGAAAGCCAGGGGCCCTCTT
This sequence comes from Mustela nigripes, assembly GCF_022355385.1. NCBI lineage: Eukaryota > Metazoa > Chordata > Mammalia > Carnivora > Mustelidae > Mustela > Mustela nigripes. The sequence goes on along the minus strand of NC_081570.1, from coordinate 107,119,472 downwards.
AGAGTGGGAGTGAGCAGAAGTGAGCACCAGAGTGAGCACCCTGGGCACCCATGCCCCATCACCCTGCATGGCATGATGTAAGATGAAAGCATCTGCTGACTCTCAGAGGTATAATTACCACCAGGGTGGGGATATAATTAAAGTAAGAATAATTTACCTTAAAGAAGATAAAAATTAAGAATTAGTAATGATCATAATAATTAGTCCTCTTATATCTAAGAATCACAAATACTTTACAAGCTGTAATTATTACAGCTCCCTCTGAGGAAGGGATTCATATCTTACAACTCCTAACTTAACAGAGGGGTGAAGTGATGGGCATGCGGGAAGGCAGAGAGGGATAGAGTAATGTTTCTTCCAGCATCTGTCCCACACATGACGAAACTAAAAAGAGGCCCCAGAAGGGCTCACTCCCATTAGAGTGTGTGCCCTCCTCCCCAAACCCACAGAAATCCATCCCAGATCAAGCAACTCATCTCATTCTAACCTGCTGGCCAATTAAACTGCTGCAATGCAATAAAATCATATCATATCAGCAAGGATTTTACTAAATACCTAGTCAAAGTAAAAGATACAACATTGCCTTCAAGGAACTTAAAACCCAACTGAGAAGACAGAACAAGCTCTCATTAAATTAGAGGGAAAATGTGGAAAATACACATTAACTAGTGCTAGTTGTGTGATGCTGACTATGCATGCTGTGTAATTTTTTTTTTAATTGTGAAATCATTATATGCAAAGGTCAAGGAAGGTTTTGGGAAGAGATGGAATTTGTACATGGCCTCAGAGAAAATATATTAGGTCTTAGACTGTCAGAGGTGGGGTCCCACTGGTAGATCAGTGAATAAAAAGAAACAATAAGAAAACTTGAAAGGTTTAACACATAATTTTAAGAATAAAGTAGTCATTGGAGAGATGTTCAGAGAACTTACCGAACTTATTTTTTAAGCCATTTCAAATCACCCTATTTGGGGGCGCCTGGGTTGCTCAGTCAGTTAAGCAATAGACTCTTGGTTTTGGATCAAGTCATAACCTCATGGGTCATGGGATGGAGCACCACGTGGGGCTCAGTGGGGAGTCTGCTTGAGGATTCTCTCCCTCTGCCCCTCCCCCCACAGGCACTATTTCTCATGTGCCCACTCTCTCTTTCTCTAAAATAAATAAATGAATCTTTAAAAAACTGAAAAATAAATTAATTAAATAAAATCACCCTACTTGGACATCTTCCCAGAGTTCTGCATCATGGCTCATACTGTGTTCTGGATAAGACCACTGGGCTTCCAATCACACAGCTACCTTCTCTGCTTCACCTAAATTTTCAATTTAGTGGTTTTCCAGTAAAGCCAAGACAGGGCTGGTCCTGGTAGAATGCCACAGAATGTCAAATCTATTATTTACTTCTTCTGGGTTTTGACAACAGAAAATGGAACATGAGCCTTTGACTAGGATATAGACAAAGAATACCTAATACTTCCTTAGTTCTATTAATCCAGCAGAACTCTAACCTGAGAGATTTCAGCATGAACATAATATCAAAGTAGCTGAGTGATACAAATTTTATTTTCTCTTTTCAATGCTTCTGTAATGAAGAGCCCAAGCCTTGAAGCCAAGTAACAATATAATCCTGTGCTCTGGACCCAGCAGCATTCATCCTTAATAAAGGAGGATGATTCTTACAGAATGGAGCAGGAGCACTTGGGTCCTTCCTGGGTCAGTCAGTATACTTAGTATTTTCTGACCTCTCAGTGCCTCAGTCTCCAGTCTTATAAAAGAAAAATAATGAGATTTTCTGTCTATATAAAAAGAATGGGGATCCTCAGATTATTGGGTTTTTTGTTTGGTTTGGTTTTGGTTTTGGTTTTGGTTTTTGGTTTTTGGTTTTTGGTTGTTGTTGTTTTTTTGATGAACCATGAAGAGTGAACACTGCTCCATTTTAAGGATTCCATATTGGTCTTAAAAAAAATAGACTGACCAATATGTTAGGACTCAATAATTTTCTACATTCTTTGGCATTTGCCAACATTTTAAGGAGATAAAAAAACAATAAAAATTCTTTCCCTGTCCAAATATTATGTCAGAAGCTTCTTTTTAAACAGGATTTTAAAATAATGATAGCGTTTTAAATAAAAGAACATTATATAATGATGAGGGCCACTTCATTAGGATAATATCAAACCTGATTTTAGAATTTAGCATTTGAATCTGCTTATAATCTTTCTGACTATAGACAAAGTGCAGCAAGAAAAATAGGCTAATTCTCTTAGGTTTCTATATATTCTGCCTTATGTTGTGTTGACTTTAAACAAGAGTAAGTAAAAGAGCCATCACTGGATTAAAGATCAAGCTTCATTCATAATGGGGGAGGAGTTCTTCTGTTACTATGAAAGCAATTTCAGCCATTTTCTCAAGGCTATTCAGAAGCACTTTGGGGGGAAGTTTCCTTCTGTATAATTTTGCTTGCTCAACCATGATTTTAGAATAATTAATATATTCCCTTTATTCTCACAGAAACTAATTAGTCTCCCTTTGAGTGTATTAACTACAGGAAGATAATAGAATCAGACAAATGCATCCTACCACCTGGGCTGAGGTTCCCAACAGATCACACACTGGAGGATGACAACAAAATCAGACACAAAGCAGGTTTTGTCCAGGGAACTCCTTGAAGGACAACCACAGAAAAGCTATCCCTCTGTGAGAAATAGAGGTTCTGAGATTATCTGTGGTTACATTGTACACAGTGCTCATGAAGGTTCTATCATGATGGTTCTATCCTAGAATCCAAAGATTAAAGAACTATATAAATCCCTAAATAGAAAGGAAAGAAGAAAAATGTTCACTTTTCATTAAGTAGCTACTACATTAAGTTTACTACCAGATCCCAAGAAATAATGGCAGTTCTAGGAAAATTCCTAGATCATAGTCTTCAGTGTTAAAGTCCTTAAGGATACAGAATTGAGCCAGGCTTACAATTGTCTTCTCGCCATTTATCACTTCCACTTTCCTCTCCACCCAACTCTGGGACAGCAGCAGCAAGTGAGGAGAGAAACAGAAGTCAACTCCATGATCATTTGGACCAATCTGCACACAATGTACTAGCCATCAAGATTTAGGTTCTAGGGCGCCTGGGTGGCTCAGTGGGTTAAGCCACTGCCTTCGACTCAGGTCATGATCTCAGGGTCCTGGGATCGAGTCCCGCATCGGGCTCTCTGCTCAGCAAATAAATAAATAAATAAATAATCTTAAAAAAAAAAGAAAGAAAAGATTTAGGTTCTAAATCTTCACATTCTATTAAAGGGCCCTACAGTGTCTCCTCAAAATTCAGAAAACCAATAGCTGGATGTGTTGGACAAAGGAGAAGATAATAATGCTGAAAGCCATTGAATCTTTAATAGTCTCCATAAATCTATTGTGAACCAAAGTTTCATATATTCCGAAATGTAAGGGTAGAAGTCACTGACACCAAGGATAAAATCCAGTTCCTTACAATAAAACAGCACTGAGATTTGCAAATGATCACCAGGGTTGAGAAAGCCCTGACAGATATAATGGGCTAGAATGACCTATTACCTTAATGTGCTTCCAGGAGAAGCAGACTCAAGTGCTTAGGTGTCATAATCATTAGTAACTTAGGCTGAGTAGGATGATTATATCTACAATAATGCATTACACCAGCTCTTTTTCTCCAGGGGCATTGATATGTTAATGAGAAAAGAAATCAGCAAACTTCATTTAGATGTAATATCCTAAGAATGAAATTTTATAGATTTCATGTTCTCTTATGAACAATTAATGAAAACATATTTTAAGGTGATAAAACTGCTTCCCATGGAAGCAATCCCAAATCTGTAGGAAAATCATCATTAGACCCAAAAAATATAAATGCAAACTTTTTCCCTTTTTTAGAGAAAAAACTGAAAACAATTCCTTACACTCTCATCACCCTAAGAATTGCTATATTAATTTGTTCTCATCAGTTTATGCTAAAGTTTCTCTTTACCCCCACTCTAGAATTTATATATTTTATAAAGTAAATGGCTTAGAAGTTACTACTTTTTTATGAAGTCATAATTAAGATTCTGAACATTAATTTTTTTATCTCACTTTTATTTAATTTTAGCACTTTAAGAAAATTATAGATTCTGTCAAATAACCTATCCATTCCTGTTAGGTAGGACTAGTACCTTAACTGTCAGAAAGTAAGGTCTGTGAACCTCGTGCCAAATACCTACGTGAGCAAATAGTGAGATAAACAAGTCCTTCGTGGAGACCAAGGTGGAGCTGGGCTTGGTTAGGAATGAATCAGGCCATCCCACAGAGTGGGTGTCTCCTTCCCAAGTTGCTCTTCAGGGCACAATTAAATCCCCTATAAAAGGCCCAGCTCCAACTGTCCAGTACACTTGCCAGCAGTGTCAGCGAGGGCTCAACTTCCTTTGGTGAAGTGGGTAAGTCCCAGTCAATTGGGATCATGTTCTTCTGTACGATTCACTTTACAGCTGTAGTAGACATTCAGTGGGGGAGAGGAGGGTCTATAGACCAGAAAGGATCAGTATCTTACAGTGATATCAAACTTCCACTAACTCCATGCCATCTTATAACTGAAGCTATCACTCAAATGGAAACATAGCTCTTCTTCCAAGTCTCTGAATTCTATAAGTTTGTTTGCACATCAGGTGTTGGAGGATGTCATGTGTGATTCTGGGTTCTTCTTCCTAAAAACTGCCATCTCAAAAGATTGTCAACCCTCAGTACTCTTTCTGTATTTGTTCTATTCAATATGGGCCATCTTCATATAGTTATGACATCTGAGGTATTGGAGTTGAGAAGTAATTAAAGAAACCAGCCAAAAACTGTGTATTTGCAACATATCTGTGTTAATGCTGACAACATGTACTCCATTTTCTGCATAGTTATTTCTGAATATTATAATGCCATATTTGATAGGAAGAAGTGGTGTTTAATCTTAGAACTTGTGACTTATAAATTATTCTCCTAGATGTGATGTATGAACTATAAGGTTGGAAAATAATCAACATTCCATTTTTATTTTTCTGGTTACCACCAAATGTTTTACTGCCACAATTAGATTTGCATGGCCTCTATCCACTTTTTCTTTTTTTTTTTTTTAAGAGAGAATTTTTTTTTTTTTAAGATTTTATTTATTTATTTATTTGATAGACAGAGATCACAAGTAGGCAGAGAGGCAGGCAGAGAGAGAGAGAGAGGAGGAAGCAGGCTCCCTGTGGAGTGGAGAGCCAGATGTAGGACTCGATTCCAGGACCCTGAGTTCATGACCTGAGCCGAAGGCAGAGGCTTAACCCACTGAGCCACCCAGGCACCTGGCTTCTATCCACTTTAAGATTACTTTCAAATCTTCCTTGACCCTTTGGCTTTCCCCTATTCTCTGTTTGTGTTTTTTTTTTTTTTTAAGATTTTATGTATTTATTTGCCAGAGAGAGAGAGCACAAGCAGGGGATGCAGCACGCAGAGGGAGAAGCAGGCTCCCGGCTGAGCAAGGAGCCCAATGCTGTACTCCATCCCAGGACCCTGGGATCATGACCTTAGTGAAAGGCAGATGCTAAACCAACTGAGCCACCCAGGTGTCCCTCGCCTATTCTCTTTATTCAGCTATAAAGTAAGAACCTTATGAGTAACAACATATCAAATTTAAATTTCTACACCCTTCTCTTGACTATCTGATCCAACATATGCTAGGGAGCAAGAAGAAAGAGAAGGAAAGGATATGGATAATCTAGATTGAGTGGACAATCAAAAGCTGACTACAAGATAGTCTGAGGATTATTCCCTGCCTTGAAATTTCTCAGAATCTGTCTTCCCCTTTCTAAGTACAATATTTAAAGATAAAAAACTTTGAAAGCCCAGACTGAAAATAGCTACTGATTGTAAATTTAGAGATCCGACTGAACGAGTATGGATGAGGCCTCCCCAAGATCAGAAACAGAGTTCTGATTCTGAATCCTCTTTCATTCTTCTAGATTTACTTGAACTTGAAGGAAAGAAAAAAAAAATGTCTCCACTTCTGAGAAGCATCTTCAATATCACTGAAATGTTCAATCAATATGCCTCACATGATTGTGATGGGGCAGCACTAAGCAAAAAAGACCTGAAGAACCTCCTTGAAAGGGAATTTGGAGATGTCCTTCGGGTAAGAAATAATACAAAGAGAAAATCTACTGATTTAGGGTTATAAAATTTCTTCTCAGGAGAGATCATAGCAAAGAATGGCAACATATCCATTTTGTACCATCACAGCTCTACACTACATTCCCTATCCACTTATCTTTTTTTAAGATTTTATTTATTTATGAGAGAGAAAGACCATATGAACTCAAGTGCAGGGGCGTGGGGGGGAGGGGTAGAGGAAGAGAGACAAGTAGACTTGTGCTGAGTGCAAAGTCCATTGCCAGCTCAAAACCACAACCCTGAGATCATGACCAGAGCAGAAACCAAGTGTCCAGTCTGGTGCTTAACTGAGCAGCTTAGGTGCCTCCACCCCCATTCATTTCTGAGTATTCAGCTGGCATTATAGTCTGAGAACTAAGGAAGTTGTTAGCAACTATTTCATGTACTTGATGGCAATGAATGAACTGTGCATGGGAAGTAACCACCAAAGATGTCAGATCAAACTAAACTTGGAAGGAACTTACATTTATTTCCAAATTTAAATAATTAAAATCAGCCCATTCCCTAGTAAAATGGTGTTAACATGCATGCCTTGTTCTGTTTGCAAACATGGGATAAAAATCGATCAGGAATACTGGCTATTTCAGACAGAAATGGCTGCTGTAAAACTTCATAAATTTCCATTGCATTTCTCTTGAGAATTAGTTCATTCTTAACCAGCTCAAAAGAAGATGGATTCTTTTGACCGGCATTAAATTACAAGTTACAAAAATTTTCAACAGATGTTTTAAAATGAAGTGTTCACATTTTACACAGGTACAAGACTTAATACATATTGGATGTTTTTCTAATTGCTCTTAGTGTCTTTTGAGTCAGCATATCACAAAACATTCATCGTGGGGAAAGTTTACTACTTGTAAATAGCACATTGTACAATTTTTGTTTTCATTTTTTAATAGAGACCACATGACCCTGAGACAGTAGATCTGATCCTGGAACTTCTAGATCGAGACTGTAACGGGCTCATCGATTTCAATGAATTCCTCCTGTTCGTTTTCAAGGTAGCTCAAGCTTGTTATTATGCTCTCAGCCAGGCCTCCGGGCTGGATGAGAAGAGGGCCAAGTGTGAGGGAAGGGAGAACCCATTACAAGAACCCAGGCAAGAGGACCAAAGGAGATTTGAGCCCCAGGACAGACAATTAGAAGAACGCAGGCAGAAAAGGCAAGAACTGGAGAGGGAACTCGCTGAGGAAGAGAAGCAGCGGCTGCAGAGGCGAGAACCGGAAGAGCGCCTTGAGGAGGAAGAGCATCTGCAGGGGCGTAAGGGTCGGGAGCTAGAGAAATTTTCTAACCAAGAGCAAAGCCAAGAGAGGCGGGAGCAGCGAGAACTCCAGAAGGAAGTGCAGCTGCAAAGGCTAGAGCGCCAAGAGCAACGGGAGCGGGCGCTCCAGGAAGAGGAGCAGTTGGAACCGCAGAGACTCAAGGAGACGCGCTTGCCGCAGGAGCTGAGGCGCGTGCAAGAGAGACGCGAGCAAGAACTGAGGCGCGAGGAGCAGCGCTTGGAGCAGGAACTGCAGCTCAAGCAGGAGGAAAGACGTGAGCAAGAACTGAGGCGCGAGGAGCCCCGCTTGGAGCAGGAGCTGAGGCGCCAGCAGGAAGAAAGGCGCAAACAGGAGCAGAGGCGGGAGCAGGAGGAGAGACGCCAGCAGCTGAGGCGCGAGCAGGAGAGACGCGCGCAAGAACTGAGGCGCGAGGAGCAGCGCTTGGAGCAGGAACCGCGACTTGAGCAGGAAGAAAGACGTGAACAAGAACTGAGGCGCCAGCAGGAGGAAAGGCGCAAACAGGAGCTGAGGCGGGAGCAGGAGGAGAGATGTCAGCATCTGAGGCGCGAGGAGCAGCGCTTGGAGCAGGAGCTGAGGCGCGAGCAGGAGAGACGCGAGCAAGAACTGAGGAGCGAGGAGCCCCGCTTGGAGCAGGAGCTGAAGCGTGAGCAGCAGCTGAGGTGTGAGCAGCAGGAAAGACGCGAGCAGGAGCTGAGGCACGAGGAACAGCGCTTGGAGCAGGAGCTGAGGCGGGAGCAGAAGAGACGAGAGCAAAAACTGAGGCGCGAGGAGCCCCGCTTGGAGCAGGAGCTGAGGCGCGAGCAGCAGCTAAGTCGTGAGCAGGAGGAAAGACTCGAGCAGGAGCTGAGGCAGGAGCAGGAGGAGAGACGCCAGCAACTGAGGCGAGAGGAGCAGCGCTTGGAGCAAGAGCTGAGGCGCGAGCAGCAGATGAAGCAGGAGCAGGAGGAGAGACGCGAGCAGCTGAGGCGCGAGGAGCAGCGCTTGGAGCAGCAGCTCAGGCGCGAGCAGGAGC
>NC_081570.1:107079645-107105973 GCF_022355385.1 Mustela nigripes | reverse complement strand
GAAAGGGAGGAACAGCTGCGCCGCCAGGAACGCGACAGAAAGTTCCGCGAGGAAGAACAGCAGCTGCGCCGCAGGGAACGTGAGCAACAGCTTCGCCAGGAACGCGACAGAAAGTTCCGCGAGGAGGAACAGCGCCTGCAGGAAAGGGAAGAACAGCTGCGCCGCCAAGAGCGCGACAGAAAGTTCCGTGAGGAAGAACAGGAGCTGCGTCGCAGGGAACGTGAGCAACAGCTTCGCCAGGAGCGAGACAGAAAGTTCCGCGAGGAGGAGCAGCTCCTGCAGGAAAGGGAAGAACAGCTGCGCCGCCAAGAGCGCGACAGAAAGTTCCGTGAGGAAGAACAGGAGCTGCGTCGTGAGCAACAGCTTCGCCAGGAGCGAGACAGAAAGTTCCGCGAGGAGGAGCAGCTCCTGCAGGAAAGGGAAGAACAGCTGCGCCGCCAGAAGCGCGATAGAAAGTTCCGCCAGGAAGAGCAGCTCCTGCAGGAAAGGGAAGAACAGCTGCGCCGCCAGCAGGAGGAGCAGCAGAGGCGCCGTGGCCAAGTCTGGGAAAAAGGAGACATGGGCAGTCAGCAGTCTCTGGAGCCTGGCAAGCGTCAGTTTGCCAGTGTCCCGGTGCGCTCCAGCCCTCTCTATGAGTACATCCAAGAGCAGAGATCTCAGTACCGCCCATAGAAGATGCTGCCAATATCCGGACACCTACCAAAGCTTCCAGCAAAAGAAAATGAGGAACACTGGATACCAAATGACTCAAATGTTTCTGGTTGTGGGAGAACTCTCTGATGTTCCAAAATCTTTTTTTCCAAAACCTTAAAGTACACTTATTTCATGAACCTTTTACTCTTGCCTTTTATTCTTCCTGAAATAATTCTTTACTGCAGGGTGTCTTTGCTCTTTGGTGCAGATATGGTGTGCATTTTTTTAAAACATAAATAATTTGTTTAAGGAGTTCTGTTTGGAGAACGTTAATCTGTTGCTTTCCAAAGTTGCAAGAATATAATTTAAGATTCAAAAATAACTGGGTCTTTTTTTTTAATAGTTGATCCATTGTTTGGAGAGTTTCAATATTTTTAATGTTCAGTTGGTATTTCTTCTTGAGCCTAAACGACATTAACATTTACCTCCAAATAGACTGGCTTTTGTGACATAATTAGCACAGATTCTGCAAGGGGACTGAATTTTTACAACCTTGAAAGCACAGGGGGAGTGACTTCTACAGAAAAACTCCCTCTGAAATCAACCCCTAATTGGAAGAAAGATCTGTTATGAAGAAGGTTTAGCTTCAAGACTTAGAATTTGAATTCTTTTTTTTTTTTCACACTTCATAAACACTTAAAATATCATGGAGCAAAAGCAAGCTGTTTCTCAAACAACTCCACAGTTCAAATTTTAAAACTCTCTACTGTAGTCTGTAGTGCTCAGTTTCTTTTCCCCCAGTCTTTGATGAGTTTGAGAATTTTACTATCTTTGTTCATTTTAACTGAGAAGGAAACTGCTCAGGATCCTGTAAGCATCTATTTAGCTCTAGAGCCAATAAGCAATCACAGCATTTGGGGGGAGAGAAAGGGAAATTTTGTGAAAAGAAGGGCAAGTTCCTAGAGGCCCTTAGATAAGACCCATCATCCCACAATCCTTTGAGGTCTATTGATACTACCTTGGAGATGTTCTTATTGAAATGATTGGACTATGTAAAAAATAATAAATGTTTGGCAAATAATTATTTTGTCTGTTTTGATTATGCATCAAATCATAGTTCAAGATCTAATGGTCTTAACTGATGTAATATTCCACATAAGGGTATTTGGCTACTATTGTCTATGTCTAAATATGAAAAAGGAAAAAAAAAACTATTTTCCCCAACCATTTTTCCCTGTAAGGTTGAACCCTGTATTATTTGCATCTCCAACCTGCAATTCTCTTTCCAAGTGTTTTTATTCTTGACCCCACAGCTTTCTATTCTAGCAGTGACTCACTAGTTAGGACATTATACAACGTTATTTGAATAATGTGTTTATACAAATTATTTGTATAATGTGTTTGTTAATTCTTCCTTTTGATAATACAGCAGTTTTCTTGCTCTCTGGTGTCTGATAAGCCAAAGTAAAAAATTGCTAAAAGTTCAGCTCAATATTATAGAAATTATAGATTATCTATTGACTTAAGCAACATAATCCATGAGGTGACACAGTCAGAAGATGCTTATTACTAATCAGGCCAAAGTATAAAATTGTTATCTAATAATCCAAACCCTCCTGTGCCACCTGCTGAACTCTACATTCAGTACCTTAGTACCTAGGAATAAGTCCAGGAAGGCCCTGATCGAGGATCGAGGAAAGGATCATTTCTAATTGTGAGGGTCATGGGTGAGAAGTTCTAAGTTACAGACACTTAACATTTTGATCAATGGTAGAGACAATAAAGCAAAGCTTATAGCTCCCGAGAATCATTCTGATAGAGTAAGGTGACATTTTCTACAAGAAGCACTGGGCTCTTGCTCACTTTAATGCAAATAGCAGGTACCCACAAAAGACAGAATCTGGGAATCCCCTGATATTACCTTGGAACTTCATCTCTTTCAAATTATTTCTAACTGGAAAAACTCTTTTTCTCTTAAGGCAAGTGTAAACTTTTCCTTACTTAGGAATCTTCACAGAAAACCCAGAAGAGCCTGATTGGCTTTCTCCCAAGATCCTCTCAATGGCACCATTTCAGAGCCTCCTTATAAATATCAGCCCCAGGATACTCCTGAAATTTACACTCATCATCTAAGCTACAGTTCAACTATAATAAAAACAATCAAAGCCCTTCAGACTTCTTACACACTTTACAAGATGAGAAAAGAGCCAATTTCCAAAGAAGAAAGTATTGTTTCATCACAGTTATAATAACATGTAGTTAGAAAAAAAAAAAAAAATGCCAGCCAGTCCATGCCCTATGGCTCTTCTTTTAGTTGCTGGCAAAAGAACATGCTGGCAATCCAACTTTCCTGCTGCACCTGTTAATGTACATGCATGGGCAGAAACTTGAAGCTGTTGGGCAACTGGCTGCTTACCTATAAACTGGGAGCTTTAGTAACATAAACTGGCTCCTCCTGGGGAATGGGGTTTAATACATATAATCTGTGATGGAAAAGCTGGTCTCCATCTTATGGGCTGAATTATGTTCCCCATAGAGGTTCATATGTTGAAGTCCTAACCCTCAGCATATTAAAATGTAGTCATATTTGGAGATGTAGTATTTAAATAGGTAATTAAATTAAAATGAGGTTATTAGGTGGGCCCTAATGCCATACAAATGGTGTCCTTATAAGAAGAGGAAATTTGGACACAGACATGGAGGGAGGGAAGATGATATAAAGACACAGGAAGAAAATGGCCATCTACAAGGCAAAGATAGAGATCCCTGGACAGATCCTTCTCTCATGGCCCTCAGAAGAAACCAACCCTTCCAACATCTTGATCTCACACTTCTAACATCCAGAACTATAAGAAAATTAATTTATGTTGGTTGAACCACCCAGTCCATAACACTTTGTATGATAGCTCTGGCAAACTAATTCACCATGTAAGGTGAGGTTATGCTGGGAAATATCTGTATTATCATCTGATGATCTTATTTATCCTTTGACATTTTACAAGCAGATCCTGGTTACTCAAAGACACTTTACTAAATCTGCCATAGTTTCTATGGTGCAGTGGAAAGACTGCTACAAGGAATCAGAAATCTGGGATTCATTCATTCATTCATTCAGCAAATATTTATTGAGTCCTTGCTATGTGCAAGGCATTCTAAGGCACTATGCATACAGTAATGAAATAGTCCTTCTCACCCATACCATCATTCACTATCTGTGTATCCTTGTGAAAGTCACGGGCCTTCTGGGCCTCATTTCGTATTATGAACTATGAGACTGAAATAGCTATCACCAAGGTTATTCCTAGGACTGAAAAAAAAATTAATTCTAACATTCAGTTTGTTCAACTGAAACTCTAAAAGCAACACAAATAATGCCTCACCCCAGCTTCTACCCTGAACTAAGAGGAATCAGGAAAAATAATTAACTGATGGTAATTATCAGAGCCTACTTCTAACTTCAAAGATCCTACCTTTCTAGCCAATCAGATCTGAAGTTCCTTCCATTTATCTCCCAAATTCTTCTCCAGAGTGGTTTCCTATTATCCCAAGTTTATTCATTAAGGTAGAAGACGCTAAACCTACCTTATTTTATTTTATTTTACTTTTTCAGTGTTCCAAGATTCATTGTTTATGACCACACCCAGTGCTCCATGCAATACGTGCCCTCCTTATATAATACCCACTACCAGGATCACCCAACCTCCCACCACCCTCTCTTCCAAAACCCTCAGTGTGTTTCTTGGATTCCACAGTTTCATGGTTCTTCTCCCCTCTGATTTTCCCCAATTCACTTTTCCTTTCCTTCTTCTAATATCCTCCATGTTGTTTCTCATGCTCCACAAACAAGCAAAACCCATGATAATTGACTCTCTCTGCTTGACTTATTTCACTCAGCATAATCTATTCCAGTCCCATCCATGTTGATACAAAAGTTGGGTATTCATCCATTCTGAGGGAGGCATAAAACTCCATAGTATATATGGACCACATCTTCCTTATCCATTCGTCCGTTGAAGGGCATCTTGGTTCTTTCCACAGTTTGAGGACTGTGACCATTGCTGCTATGAACATTGGCCTTCTTTTCACTACATCTGTATCTTTGGGGTAAATACTCAGTAGTGTATTTTCAGGGTCATAGGGAAGCTCTATTTTTAATTTCTTAAGGAATCTCCACACTATTTTCCAAAGTGGCTGCACCAACTTGCATTTCCACCAACAGTATAAGAGAGTTCCCCTTTCTCCACATCCTCTCCAACACATGATGTTTACTGTCTTGTTAATTTTGGCCATTCTCACTGGTGTATGATGGTATGTCAAGGTGGTTTTGATTTGAATCTCCCTGATGGCTAGTGATGATGAATATTTTTTCACGTGTCTGTTAGCCATTTCTGTCTTCTTTGGAGAACTGTCTGTTCATGTCTTCTGCCCATTTTTTGACATGATTATCTGTTTTTTGAGTGTTGAGTTTAAGGAGTCCTTTTAGATCTTGGATATCAGCCCTTTGTCTGTAGTGCCATCCATGGGTTGCCTCTTTGTTTTGTTGATTGTTTCCTTTGCTGTGCAAAAGCTTTTGATCTTGATGAAGTCCCAAAAGTTCATTTTTGCTTTTGTTCCCTTTGCCTTTGGAGACGTGTCTTGAGAGATGTTGCTGTGGCTGATGTCGAAGGGGTTACTGCCTGTGTTCCCCTCTAGGATTTTGAAGGATTCCTGCCTCATAGTGAGGTCTTATATCTATTTTGAGTTATCTTTCTGTATGGTATAAGAGAATAGTTGAGTTTAATTCTTCTACACATAGCTGTCCAACTTCCCCAGCACCGTTGATTGAAGAGACTTTCTTTTTTCCACTGGATATTTTTCCTACTTTGTCAAAGATTAGTTGACCAGAGTTTCAGGTCCATATCTGGGCTCTCTACTCTGTTGACTGGTCTATGTGTCTGTTTTTTTGCCAGTACCATGCTGTCTTGGTGATCACAGCTTTGTACTAAAGCTTGAAATCAGGCAACGTGATGCCCCCAGGTTTCTTTTTCTTTCTTAATATTTCCTTAGCAATTCGGGGTCTTTTCTGGTTCCATACAAATTTTAGGGTTATTTGTTCTGGCATTTTGAAAAATGCCAGTGGAATTCTGATCAGGATGGCATTGAAAGTATAGATTTCTCTGGGCAGTATAGGCATTTTAACAATGTTGATTCTTCTGATCCGTGAGCATGGAAAGCTGTTCCATGGAAAGCTGTTCCATCTTCAATTTCTTTCATGAGTGTTCTGTAGTTCCTCAAGTATAGATCCCTTACCTCTTTGGTTAGGTTTACTCCCAAGTATCTTATGGTTCTTGGTGCTATAGTAAGTGGAATCGATTCTCTAATTTCCCTTTCTGTATTTTCTTTGTGTATAAGAAAGCCACTGATTTCTGTACATTGATTTTGTATCCTGCCACATTACTGAATTGCTGTATGAGTTCTAGTAGTTTGGGGGTAGAGTCTTTTGGGTTCTCCATACAAAGTATTATGTCATCTGTGAAGAGAGAGTTTGACTTCTTCATTGCCAATTTGAATAACTTTATTTCTCTTTGTTGTCTGATTGCTGTTGCTAGGACTTCTATTACTATGTTGAACAACAGTGGTGAGAGCTGGCATCCTTGTCGTGTTCCTGATCTCAAGGCAAAGGCTATCAGCTTTTCCCCATTGAGGATGATATTCCCTGTGGGTTTTTCATAGATAGATTTTATGAAGTTGAGGAATGTTCCCTCTATCCCTACACTTTGAATCGTTTTAATCAGGAACAGATGCTGTATCGTGTCAAATGATTTTTCTGAATCAATTGAGAGGACCATGTGGTTCTTCTCTCTTCTCTTATTGATTTGTTCTATCACATTGATTGATTTGCAAATGTTGAACCATACTTGAAACCCAGGGATAAATCCCACCTGGTCTTGGCAGATAAATCTTTTTAAGGTACTGTTGGACCCTATTAGCTAGGATTTTGTTGAGAATCTTGGCATCCATATTCATCAGGGATATTAGTCTGAAATTCTACTTTTTTGTGGGGTCTTTGCCTGGTTTGGGGATCAGGGTAATGCTGCCTTCATAAAGAGTCTGGAAGCTTTCCTTCTGCTTCAGTTTTTTGAAACAGCTTCAGAAGAATGGGTATTATTTTTTCTTTGAAAGTTTGGTAGAATTCCTCAGGGAATCTGGCAGGTCCTAAGCTCTTGTTTTTTGGGCGGCTTTTGATCACTGCTTCAATCTCATTACTAGATATCAGTCTATTCAGGTTGTCAATTTCTTCCTGATTCAGTTTTGGAAGTTTATAGTTTTCCAGGAATGCATCCATTTCATCTAGGTTGCTTAACTTATTAGCATGATAATAATTTCTGATGATTATTTCTATTTCCTTGGTGTTAGTTGTGATCCCTCCCTTTTCATTTCATAAGTTTATTAATTTGGGCCTACTGTCTTTTCTTTTGGATTAGTTTGCCAATGGTTTATTGATCTTACTGATTCTTTCAAAGAACCAGCTTCTAGTTTCATTGATGCATTCTACTGTATATCTAGTTTCGATCTCATTGATCTCTGCTCTCATCTTCATTATTTCCCTTCTTGTGTGTGCGATTGACTTAATTTGTTGGTGATTCTCCAGTTCTTTAAGGTGTAAAGACATCTGGTGTATTTTGTATCTATGAAGTATACAGGCTTTCAGTGTTTTTGAGGGAGGCTTGGATGACTATGTATTTCCCCCTTAGAACCACCTTTACTGTATCCCACAGGTTTGGGACCTAAGTGTCTTCATTCTCATTGGTTTCCATGAATTGTTTAAGTTCTTCTTTGACTTCCTGGTTGATCCAAGCATTCTTTATTTTTTTTTCTTTATTTTATTGGTGAGAGAGTTTCTTTTTTAAAAAAATTAATTTATTTATTTTCAGAAGAACAGTATTCATTATTTTTTCACCACACCCAGTGCTCCATGCAATCTGTGCCCTCTATAATACCCACCACCTGGTACCCCAACATCCCACCCCACCGCCATTTCAAACACCTCAGATTGTTTTTCAGAGTCCATAGTCTCTCATGATTTACCTCCCCTTCTAATTTACCCCAACTCCCTTCTCCTCTCTAACACCCCTTGTCCTCCATGATATTTGTTATGTTCCACAAATAAGTGAAACCATATGATAATTGACTCTCTCTGCTTGACAAGCATTCTTAAACAAGGTAGTCTTTAGCTTCCAGGCGTTTGAATTCCTTCTGAACTTTTTCTTGTGGTTGAGCTCCAGTTTCAAAGCACTGTGATCTGAGAATATGCAGGGAATAATCTCAATATTTTGGTATCAGTTGAGTCCTGATTTGTGACCCAGTATGTGGTCTATTCTGGAGAAAGTTCCATGTGCACATGAGAAGAATGAGTATTCTGTTGTTTTAGGTGGAATGTTCTGTATATATCTATGAGGTCTATCTGGTCCAATGTGTCATTCAATGTTTTTGTTTCTTTATTGATTTTCTGCTTGGATGATCTATTACTGAGAGTGGCGTGTTAAGATCCCCTACTATTAATGTATTCATATCAATATGACTCTTTATCTTGATTAACAGTTGTCTTATGTAGTTGGCTGCTCCCATATTGGAGGCATAAATATTTACAAGTGTTAGATCTTCTTGGTGGATAGTCCCTTTAAGAATGATGTAGTGTCCTTCTGTATCTCTGACTACAGTTTTTAGTTTAAAATCTAATTTATCTGATATGAAAATCGCTACCCAGCCTTCTTTTGAGGCCCATTGGCATGAAAGATGCTTCTCCATCCCTTCACTTTCAGTCTGGATATACCCTTAGGTTCAAAATGGGTCTCTTGTAGACAACATATGGATGGGTCCTGTCGTTTTATCCAATCTGCAACCCTGTGCCATTTTATGGGTGCATTTAGGCCATTCACGTTGAGAATCATTTTTGAGAGATATATTTTTATTGATATCATGTTACCTGTGAAGTCCTGGTTTCTATAGATTGTCTCTGTAAATTTCTGTTCAATGATATTCTTGGGTTTTTTCCTCTTTCATAGAGCCCCCCTTAATATTTCTTATAGTGCTGTCTTGGTGGTCACATACTCTTTTAAACCTTGCTGATCCTGGAAAGTCTTTATCTCTCCATCCATTTTGAATATCAGTCTTGCTGGATTAAGTATTCTTGGCTGCATGTTCTTTTCATTTAGTGCCCTGAATACACCTTGCCAGCCCTTTCTGGCTTGCCAGGTTTCTGTGGACAGGTCTGATGTTATTCTGATGTTATTCCTCTGTACATAAAGAATCTCTTCCCCCTAGCTGCTTTCAAAAGCTCCTGTCCAAAATTATGATTCAATCATTTTCACAATCAGGTGTCTCGAGGTCTTTCTAGATTTGTGATCTTGGGGGAAGACCTTTCTGCCTCTAGGTCACAAATGCTGGTTCCATTCCCATTTCCCAAAATTTTCATGGTGAATTTGTTCAACTATATCCTCTAGTCTTCTTCTTTCTCCGCCCACTCTGTGATTCCAATAATTCAGACGTTGGAATGTTTCATGGCATCATTTATTTCCCTAATTCTGTTTTCATGGCTTCTAAGCTATTTATTTCAGGCCTCCTCCTGATCCTTTTTCTCTATCAGTTTGTCCTCTAGATCACTAATTCTATCTTCTGCCTCATTTACCCTAGCTGTTAGAGAATTTAGATTAGATTGGAATCCATTGATAGCATTGTTAACACCTTCCCTGGTGGTTTTCACCTCTGCCCTAATCAATTCGATTTTGTCATTAATGGCTTTCTCCATCCTAGCCATTGCCTGGATAATTGTTAGCCTGAATTCCCTTTCGGACCTACTGTTTATGTCCACATCCAATAGCTCTGATGGAGAGGGCACAGTCTCTGAATTTTTCCTCTGATGGGCATTCCTGCTCCTAGTCATTTTGGTGAGAGATGGCTGAGGGGATGTGTAGCTGAATATATCAACCATGGTCCAGGCAAGGTGCACCCAGGAACACTTCTGAGCAATTGGGAGTCCCCATCAAAAAGAAAGAAAAAAGAAAAAGAGAGAGAAAGGGAGAGACAGGAAAAAAGAAAAGAGAAGACCCAGCCTGAATGGGCCCCAAAGGTAAGATTTATAAAGTATACAAACAAAGACAAACAAAAAGACCAACAAAAGTAAATGACAAGAAAAAAAAGAAGAAGAAGATGAACCCAGCCCAAATGAACCATAAGTATAAGTTTTATATACGATCAGAATAAAAACAAATACACAGAAACACTGACAGAAGAAGAAGATGGAAGGGTGGTTGTAAATTCTCAGTGTGGGCGAGGAAGGTTATTTTGATTCTTCCTGGGTTTACCTTGATACCTTTGTTAAAGGACTCAACTTTCCTGATATAAAGGGGGATTAAAACTGGTTTATATATAGGGTTAGAAATGACAGGGAAAAGAGGATTAGCTTGAAGTTTATCTCCATATGAATATTTTAAAAAAGAGAAAAGCAAATGAAAAACACAGATATATGTATCAAAAAAGTTCAAGTTAAAAGGTTATTATGGAATTTGTTGTACTGAACCTCTCATTATGATGGTAAATAGGTTAAAAACATATAAAAAATCAAAAAGAACAAGAATAGTGGGAACAAGTTAAAAATAAAAGTTGTATCTATGAAGTATACAGGCTTTAGGGCAATACCAGGAGCTTAATATCTTCTTTTCCTCTGATATTGTGCTTTTACAGTTTTATGTGGACCCTGTGGTGACTGTCCTCTTGTTTTGTTTTGTTTTACTTTGTTTTGGCTGGCTTTCTGGAGGAGAGGCCTGCCCTGTGGATTTTCTGGCAGTCTTGCCCCCAATCAAAGGTCTGGACTCTGAGGAAATGGGCTTTTCAGACTTTTGTTCTCTGGAGGCTTTTTTGTTTGTTTCTTTCTTTCTTTTCTTTTTTGTTCTCTAGAGGATTTTTTTTTTCCTTTTCTTTTCTTTTTCCTCCCCTTGGCAGCTTTTGGAGGTTCTTCGGTTCTTCAGAGGTATAGAGGAAAGCAAACTGCACCCAGACCTCTGTCTCAGAGAGAAGCCTCAGTCTGTTCCCTTCTAGGTGCTCCAGAGCACATAAACTCCCCCTCTCTCACCTCCCAGAGCATGACCCCCGCCACAGTCTCAGGGGTAGCAGGAGCTCCCGCTTGTGCCCTGCTGCTACCAAAACCACGAGAGGTACTAGTTCAGAGAGTTGGCTTCCTTGGCTGCCTCTGCCACAGCTGTCTGGGCAGGTCTAGACCCCTGGAGAGGTCCCAACTGGAGATAGCACACTGATATTTTCACACTGGCTGGCAAGGGTTGGGAGTGTTCAGATTCTCGCTGGTCCTAGAGAGCACCAGCTAGCACCCTCACAGACCTCTCTCAGGGGAGGGCATGGAGGGCGACTCAGACCCTGGTCACAGGGCACAAGTGCAGAGTGCAACAGGCTGTGATTCTAGAGAGTGCCAGCTGGCATCCACACCAGTCTCTCTCACATACCACCACCTCTCATGGGTGCCCCAGCAGCTCAAGGACCAAGACCCAACTTCTTCACTGCACTCTCTCTGGCACAGTGCCTGTTGTGGCTGTCCTGGGTCTGTGGGCTTAAGTCCTCGTCCCTAACCTCCCAATTCCACCAACTTCCCCTTAAGATCTTTTGCTCTTTTTGAGTGCATTTACCCAGACTCCAAGTTAATGCTGGTCCCCAATCACAGGGCACTCTCGTATTGGGGTATTACTTTCCAATCACTCTCTTCTGGTGGCTCCCTCCCCCTTTTGTTTATCTTCCAATATCAGTCCGATGTTCCCACTCCGCTTTACCTGTCCATTGGAGTCTTTTGCCCCAGTAGAGATCCAGAAGTGTATAATTCTAATCTCAGGCTGATTTCATGAATGATCAGAGTGCTTTGGTAGATAATCAGCTCACTTTAGGGGACCGGTTAAAACAACACCTCCTACTTCTCCACCATCCTGCCCCTCCAAACCTAAGTTTTCTTTTGTAATTCTATTGTTCTTTTTTTATTTCATTTATTTATTTCACTTCATTTTTTTATTTAATTTAATCTAAAAATACTATTTTATTCTCTGATTTTTGTTCTCTGGTCTTGCCTCAATTAATCTCTTTGGAGTATATTTGAGTGTTGTTTTTGTTTTTGGGTTTTTTTCATTTCTCTTCTGCTTCCTGAACTATATCTATTTCCCCTGGGTTCAGTTTGTCTGTTTATCTTGTGGGTTTTGGTGGTTTTTTTTTTTTTCATGCTGCTGATTTACTGATATGCCTAAATATTCTTAGTTGCCCCTTTATACCAATTTAAAGATCTGAGTTTCTTCTGATTTGAATAAATAGGTCTGTTTTCACACCAATTCTCTTACCTAGACGGGAACTTGCAGCAGGCTGGATGAGCAACCTGTCAATTTGCAGAGAAATGGCTGTCAGGATGCAGACCTGCCCTTTCCCCATGCCCCACTAATTTCATATGGAGAGGGTTTTCCTAGAGTATTAATATCTATACTAAATGCCTTAGCTTTCAGTCCATCTATTGGTCAGCAAATATGACAGAGCACCTACTGTAGTCCAGATACACATACAGCTTCTGAGGATAATATGGAAAATAAGATACAGAGTCCTGCCCTCAAGAAGTTTACACTTAACCATTTCTAGGACTTTTGTTCAATCTCTTTAGGGAAGAGCCATTTGGGGTTTTGCTAAGAAGGTTGGGCAGTATATGCTCAGATGTCTATGTTCCGTGCTCTAAAGTGGAGGAGGGATATGGTTATGGCCACTGAGACAGAAGTTCCTCACATAAACTCTCAATTACTTTCCCTGTTTAAAGCCTCACTTCCTACTCCCACCTCCATTGTACCTGCTAATTCTGAGTCCAGAGCTTCTCCAGGTTTTGATGGCTGGACCCGCCCTCACCTTTGCCCCTCCTTCATAACATATTCAGCACTGTGCCTTTCTCCACCTGTTTTAATTGAAATGTTCTATGTACATTCAATCATCCACTTTTCAACTTCCATAAATTTCCTAAATCTAAGCTATAATCTCTAGTTCTGCTTATAATTTTTATTTATTTTTTTCTTCCTGTATATTTTTATTTTAGAAAATTCCCGGAGAGACATAAGGATATACATTTTCTCAGTCCACCATCATCCTGAACACTTTTACAATAAGAAAAAAAGATAATGAAATTATAAATATAAACTAAAGTCTTCTTTTTTGCTTGCCACATATTACAGAGATTCATTAAAAATTGCTTTATTGGGCGTCTGCATGGCTCATTCATTAAGCATCTGCCTTTGGCTCAGGTCATGATCCCAGGGTCCTGGGATTGAGGCCCACATTAGGCTCCCTGCTCAGCGGGAAGCCTGCTTCTCCCTCTCCCATTCCCCCTGTTTGTGTTCCCTCTTTCTGTGTGTCTCTCTCTGTCAATTAAATAAAATTTTTAAATAATAATAATAATGATAAATTGCTTTAATAGCAGAGCGCCTGTGTGGCTCCCTCAGTTAAGCGTAGGATTTAATTTCAGCTCAGATCATGATCTCTGGTCATGAGAGCTAGCTCCATATCTGGGCTCCACACTCAGTGCAGAGTTGGCTTCTCTCTCTCACTCCTTCTCTGCCCCTGCCTCACTCACACATAGCTCTCTCTCTCTCATAAATACATAAATATTTTTTAAAGTTGCTTTATTAACCATCTCTTCCAAAGTAGCCATCATTTTGGTTTTATTTGAAGCTTCATGGAAGACTTCAGTTGTGACCTTTGAAAGTAAGAGGCTCTTAAACATAGTTTTATGTTTAAATATGTTTCTATTTATTTGTGTATATAGGTATGTATTCATTCGTTTCTTTAAGAGAGACAGAGAGATAGCATGCATGTGAGGGGGGAGGGGCAGAGAGAGACTCTCAAGCAGACTCCCGCTAAGCTGAGACTGCATTCCAGGACCCTGAGATCATTACCAGCCTAAAATTAAGAGTTCAGCACTATTGCTCCTCAGCCTTTTTGGCTAAGATCAAGTGAAGAGTCCAGGGCTTAACAGAATGAGCCACCCAGGCACCCCAGACATAGTTCTTTATTAATCAATTTCTTTTGACTCTGTCTCTCTCCCTTTCTTCATTATCCCTATGCAAAATTAGAAGGGACAGGGCATGTTGAAAGGACTATTAGAGATAATCTTTTTTTCTAAGATTTTTTATGTATTTATTTGACAGAGATCACAAGTAGGCAGAGAGGCAGGGAGAGAGAGAGGAAGGAAAGCAGGCTCCCTGCTAAGCAGAGAGCCGAACTCGGGACTCAATCCCAGGACCCCAGGATCATGACCTGAGCCAAAGACAGAGGCTTTAACCCATTGAGCCACCCAGGCTCCCTAGAGATATCTTCTTAAAAGAAGAAAGGGCAGCCCAGGTCTTTTCCTTGGTAATAGAATTGTTTGTAGTTTATTGCATAGTAGTCTAAAGAATTTTTTTAAACAAAAAATCATTCTTATCCTCTTCCCATTTCTCTCCTGCTTCTGCCATCCCTTAAGTCACCACCCACCCAGAAATATGGGTATTAATAAATGGTCTTAAGTAAGCGCCGAAAAAATAAGAATGCCTGTAAAAGAGCTTTAATTGTTCAAGATACAACCCTGACCTTCTAAATAGAAAATATAAGCTAAAAACATAGACATTTAGGATTGAAAGAGTTCAATGTTCTTCCCTGTAAGCCGCTCCGGCCTTGCCACATGCTGTGGCAGTACTCCCCCATTACCTAGCCAATGGATTGTAATTCAGCCTCTATTTGACAGTTCCAGGAACAGGGATCTGGTTACCTTAAGAACAGTCTACATCATTGACAGACAACACTGTTCCTTAAAGAGTTCTTAATAAAAACTAAAGACTTCTTTTTAGAAATTGTCAATCACTGATTCTAGCTCTATTCTCTGGCATTACACAGAATAAGGAATACTAATAGAGATACCATGAGCTCAGAGATATTCTTGAGGCATTTCAATTCTAAATCCAGGCTTTCTGTTTACTAGGCACATGGCCACAGTGCCCAGTAAGAGCCTTAACTTCTTTATTTATTAAGAGAGGATAATAACTACCTAAAAGGTCTATGAGGATTAAGTTAAGACCGCCCATGTGAAGTACCTGACCTGTCTTAAGTGTTCAATGAATATAAGCTCCTTTCTCTTCCGATCCCATTCCTTATCCCCATGAAAACCCTTCAAACATTTGAAAACAGCTGTTATGTTTCCCCTACGTCTTTCTTTCCACTCCAACCTTGAAAATACTGTTTACTTCAGCCATTTCTCATGAAACTGTCCTGTAACCTCCAAAACAGGGAGACAGAATTTGCTCAACTTTAAACACCCCAGTGCCTGGCATAGTGCCTGGAAAATAGTAGGTACTCCGGAGATTTTGACTGATCAGAATTAAGATGACCTTCACATGCCAATCCCAATTCTCAGGAGGAGGCTTCTGCATTTTAGGACAGTACTGAGAAAATTTTTTACAGGTGGGAACTATCAACATAGATTCCCCACCCCCACCCCAACACTCAGTTCCACTGTACTTGTACTTGCTCTTGCTTTGATTATCAGGAGGAACAAAGCAAGATTTTGCTCGATATCAATGTTGCCCTTAGCCTCAGTCTTCTTGTAAAATTACCTCCCTCTGCATCCCTCCATGCTATTGGTCTTGGCTTTTAATAGTTGTTTCATGGGTCTGTTTCTTACATGCTTTTATAAGCAGGCAAGAATGTTTTAAAACTTACCCTGTTCTCTTTTTAAATATCTAATAAAACAACTAATCCAATTCTCTGATTAATTAAATATTCTCTGCAAAAAAGGACAGAGATCTAGATGGCAATAAAAACATTTACCAGTTCAGCATCTCAGGCTCTCTCCTACCTGTCCTCAGATTGGTCATTTCTAGGTCTCCCTCTCCCCTTTACATAAAGAACACCGCGATATGGCTGCCCATTTCTAAGCTCCTTGGATTACAAAAGTACCTTTAAAGAGCAGATATCAATCACTTTAAAAAAAAAAAAATAGCACATTCTAGGTAAGCAAAGTTCATACCCAGCAAGAATTTTTTTTTTTCTAACTCTGCCTCTGGGCAAGGAGAGCAGGGCATTGAAACACCTGAATCAACTGGTATCTCCACTCTTGTCACATGGCCCAATGGTGCCTCTATTTTTAAACACATGATTGACACCCATCTGTCCAGCTGGGTCAAATACAGTCCATCCTGTGGGCAGAGGAAGGAATCAGATGACTTCTGAGGTCTCTGCCAGCCCTATGATTTGTCAAACAGAAATGTAGTTGTGTCCTTAGGTTGAGGAAAAAAAAAAAAAAAGCCAACACCACCCCAAAGATCATTCAAAACTATAACCTGCAAGTCAGCAAATGAAGAAAAATATCCCCTCTCCTTCCTTTGGATGAGTCTGAAACCAAGACTTAACTGAAGCTGCCTAAAAAAGGAAACAAAAATAAGAGAAGCTGAGAGTAGACAAAGAGAGGAGACAGGGTTTGCTTGTGATGAATCAGGGCATTAGACCTGGAGGGTGTCTCCTTCCTAACTGTGCAATTAGGGACTCAATAAAAGGTTTCAGTACCTGCTGTCAGCTCACAGCCTGCTGCCCATTTTATTCTCCTTGCTCTCATTTGTGAACAAGGTAAGTCTCATAGGCCATATGCTTGAACATACTTGGGATCTTGGTTGCTGCTCTGCTTATATGTGAGATTGTGTAAGGATTCCAGAGGGGACATACCCCAAGTCTAATTTGACCGCTATTAATCCTGCTAAACTGAGAGCTCCGGAACTTCTTTAATCATTGTCTTTTTTTCAAAATATAAACTGGAACACCTGGGTGGCTCAGTTGGTTAAGCAACTGCCTTCGGCTCAGGTCATGATCCCAAGGTCCTGGGATCAAGTCCCGCATCAGGCTCCCTGCTCAGTGGGGAGCCTGCTTCTCCCTCTCCCTCTGATGTTCTGCCTGCTTGTGCTCTCTTGCTCTCTCTGTCAAATAAATAAATAAAATCTTTAAAAAAATAATAATAAACTATATGACATAGGCATGAATACTATTTAACAAGACATGGGACTCAGAGCTATTCTAAAATGAAAATACAGAGTCATTTAAATGATGGGTAATGACTGAGGGGTCAAGATTCTATTTGTTTTACCAGTGGGTTCACTGAGCCCTGTCTTTTTGGTAAAAACATGTTGCTTCCGGGGTGCCTGGGTGGCTCAGTGGATTAAGCCTCTGCCTTTGGCTCAGGTCATGATCTCAGGGTCCTGGAATTGAGCCCCACATCAGGCTCTCTGCTCAACAGGGAGCCTGTTTCCCCCTCTCTCTCTGCCTGCCTCTCTTCCTACTTGTGATCTCTTTCTCTGTCAAATATGTAAATAAAATCTTTAAAAGTAAATAAATAATAAAAACATGTTGCTTCAGCCTGCATATATAGGGATTGATTTTCTTGGCATTACTTCTCTTTTCTCCAGAAGCTTTACTAACTGTAAAAATTATACTTTCTTAAGAAGAGGAGTTAGACTGACCCAAGGTAGGAGAAAATGGGTAGACACTCTCAGTTAAGGCTGGAAGGATTGGTCCCATTCTGTTGACATCATTCGTGCATTTTAGTACTTATATTTGTGCTCTTTTTCCAATTCTTTTTGCAATAAAGCTTTCTCTGAAGACACGAGTGTCACTGTTTTCCACAGGATGGGATGAAGTGTCCCTTCTATACCCACCTGTGCCAGATCTGATCTCACCGACATTATCTGGTACAAAACTAAATCACTGTAATGCAGATACAATATCTTAACAGAGATAGATAGATAGACAGAACAGAACAGATGATGGCAGTGGAACTGTGGGAGAGACAGAAAAAGGATGACCTAGGTATCTCCTTCCTGAAGGTGTCTTCCTAGGAAATAAGATTTGTTTATTCTTTCTCACAGTCTACTGAGTTGGGAAAGATGGCTCGGCTCCTAAAAGATGTCCTCTGTGTAATCAAGACATTCCACAAGTATGCCCAGGAGGATGGTGACAAGGCAACATTGACCTGCACAGAGTTGAAACTGCTCATCCAGGGCGAGTTTGGGGACATTCTTCAGGTAAGGTATTCAGAGAGTTGTGGAAATTCTCCCCCACCTACCCTTTCTCCATAATCTATGCAAGATGGGCATAGGTGATCCCTGCCTATTTTACATTTGGCTATCAACTCTTGGCACTCACTGGTTTTGAACAACTTTTTTCAGTCTCAGCTCCTTACTCTGTGCAATTGCTTAATAAGTCTTACAAAGGAAAATAAGGTTTTCCTCACTGGGGCTATGCTTCAGCAAAGTAGGTTCTGAGAGGAGTCATGAGCCAGTATATATGGAAATACAACTCACAGTGATGTAAAAACTCCTTCTTAGCATAGCTTTCTGATAAAAAATGGCATCCAGAATCAACAATTTCTTCCTATTTGGGAAATTTCACTAGTTCCTGAGGAATAAGATTAAAAAAAAAAAAAAAGAGGATTCTTTGGATATATGCAGCCACTCAGGGTGCTTAACCACATATAAATAGCCTGATTTCTCACTGTGTTTTCATGCAGCCACGTGTCATTCATGCTGTGGAGAGAAACTTGAACCTTCTGGATACTGACAGCAGTGGCACCATCAGTTTTGATGAATTTGTTCTTGCAATCTTCAGCTTATTGAACCTCTCCTATCTTGATATACAATCATTACTAAAATCAGAACCAAGACAAGTGTCTAATCTAGAGGAGAAACCTGATGATATGGATCTTCAGGTGACCAGTGGCACTGGCCAGTGGACAGAGCAAATGCCACTAACTCAAGACAGAGCTGTACCTCCTTCAGGAATGACATCATCAGCTCAGTTCAACCCTACAGAAAGGGGAGCAGTTGGACACAATGGGGTTGAAAACACCAAGACTTGCAAACTGCCAGTGGAAGAACCTGGGCACAATGACCCTAAGAACCAACACCTGGAAGGAGATCAACAGAGCCAGGAGGTGGCCCAAGATGTGTCAGCAATGGGAGACAATGGGGCTCAACTTGAGACAAATAAGACAACAGCAGAATCAGAACAGACTGACAGTCCCACAAAGCAGGAGGAACAGGATAAGGAGAGTCCCATGGAGGGAGATAAACCAGTCAGGAAGCAAAGTATCACTAAGACAAGGGATCAATGTGAAGAACAGAAAGGGAACCTAAGAACACAAAGTTCTCCACCAGAAAAAACAACACAGAGGCCTTCCAAAGATCAGGAAGTTACAACAGAAAAGGGTGTTAAAGAACATTCTAAAACACAAGAACTATCACTGCCAGGAAATTATGAGCCCAATTCAGAACCTGCTGACCTGCCAAAACAAGCTGCTGCCCAGAAACCATTGCAGACAAAAAAACTAACTGATCCTGAGGATGATGATAGAACATCCGTGACCCAAGGACAAGGAGAGGATGCTGACAGGACACCACCTGAGACAAAGAATCCAGCTGAACCTGGGGGTGATGGCAGAGCATCTGAGACCCAAGAACCAACAGCACAAGAAAAAGAACAAGAAACAAAGGACCTGCCTGTCCAAGGTAATAACAGAAATATTTCAGAAACACCTGATGTTAGGGCTATAAGGAAAGAGAGGAGAGGCCCTGAGGTCCATGGAACAGCAGAACAGGAAGAAAATGAGATAGAAATTCAGCTACTAACCCTGGAAGACCAACGACAGGATGGAAAGTATCAGGAACTCCAAAAGTCATCAAAAAAAAGGGATGCTAAAGCAGGTTCTAAAACACAAGAGTCGAGCTCAGAAGGAGGAGTTCAGAACCATCCGGAAATTGAAAGAATAGTCACCCCAGAAGAAGAGGCAAGACATGCTGAGGAAGGCACAGCAAAAGCACTTATGAGTAGCAAAAATGTCCCTGCAGCAGAAGGGACATCAGGAGCAAGAGAAAGAACACAGGAATTAGCACCACTCAAGAACCAGTCTGGAGAGGAAAATAAGAGGGTCACCAAGACTCATGACAAGCCAGTCACGGATGATGATGGTTACCAGGAAGAAGATCCCGAGCCCACAGTCACACAGAATAATGAGGGTTCTTCTGAAATTCCCAACAGCCTGACTCCAGAGGATGGTGATAACAGCTCAGAGACAAATGACCTCCCTGTGCAAGGGGATTCCCAGAATCAAGGAGACCCTCTCAGAGAGTCTGTGGAAAGAAGTCACAATGGTAACCCAGACACTGAGAAACAGGTAGCACTGGGTGAGGAAAGCAGAACTGAGGAGGATGTAGTGCTAGCAGTCAGAGTTGAAGAACAGGATAAGCAGCTCACTGAGGAACCAGAATGGGCTACCAGAGAAGAGCACAGAAGTCTGGGCTCAGGGACAAAAGGCCCAGGTCCAGCTATGTACCCCAATGGACATCCAGAGGCACAGGAGTCCACAACAAGAGGTGAAGACAGAAAGTCCCTAGAGGCAGACTTCACTGACCAGTTTTCCATAAAGCAGCTTCCAGCAAAGGAAGACAGCAGAAGAAAGCTAAAGGTCCAAGGCCCAAGTACCAAAGGAGAAGAAGGTAGGACACCAGAGACCCAGGATGCTCCAGTAAAAAATCTAGATGAGGACAATTCAGCATCCCCCAAAACACACCTTGAAAGAGAGGAACCTGCAACATTGGAAGAGGATGAAACCCCCCAAGAGTTGGCAGAAGCCAATGACCAACAAAATCCAGCCAAGAAAAGATATGATGTTTCAGTCCCCCAGACCAGACTTGAAGAGAAGATGCAGAAGAACCAAGAACCTTCTTTTGTAGAGAGGGGTACTGTCTATTCCAGTCCTCTGTACCAGTACCTGAAAGAGAAGATGCTGCAACAGAAGGAAATGACCCAAATGGAGCAGCAAAACCAAGCTCAGACAGCTAGGTCATCAAGCCCAGAGCTCCTCAACAACCAGTCAAGTGCACCCCTCACCAATGAGATCTCAGATTGTCCTATCATCTTCAGTGACAGCCAAGCATTACATTACACCAAGGAATGTCTCCCTGATGCAGATCCTGCTGATGCACAGCAAACATCAGCTTCCCTAGCCTCAGAAGATAAGCAAAGCTACCCTCAGGAAAAGAAACCAGTACTACAAAAGGAGGCAAGCACCAAAGAACAATGAATCATTATGATCCCAGGAGAAGTTCCTAGGAACTTCTTAACATCTCAACGTCCCAGACTTCTTCCCTCCCTGTCACCCTGAACGCTCACAAGCACACATTCAGATGCAAATTGATAATCCTTTAAATTCCCGATCTAGGGACCTGTGGGTGGCTCAGTCTGTTAAGCATCTGCCTTCCGCTCAGGTCATGACCCCAGGGTCCTGGGACAGAGCCCAGGACTCCCTGCTCAGCCCTGACCCCCCCTCCCTCTCCCTCTGCCCTGACCCCTTCCCCTGTTCCTGCTTGTGTGCTTTCTCCCCTCTTTCTGAAATAAAATCTTTTAAAAAATTTAAATTCCCGGGATGCCTGGGTGGCTCAGTTGGTTGGACGACTGCCTTCGGCTCAGGTCATGATCCCGGAGTCCCAGGATTGAATCCCACATCAGGCTCCCAGCTCCATGGGGAGTCTGCTTCTCCCTCTGACCATCTCCTCGCTCATGCTCTCTCTCACTGTCTCTCTCTCTCAAATAAATAAATAAAATCTTTAAAAAAAAAAATTTAAATTCCCTTCCTAGATTTCTACAAAAGCAAATAAGAAAGTATTAATGGATCTTCTCATGAGACAGTTTTTCACAATTTACCTGTTACTAAAAATAGAAAATTTCCTTTCATATCTTTAACAGATGCCAATTTCTTTAATTGATTTGTTGGCTTCTTATAAGATGGCAATAGTGAGTATGAGACTCTGCAATACCACCTTATAATCATAAAATGTAATTAATTCATAGATGCAGATTATTCTGCTTCATGACATACCCTAACAGAGTTCAAGTTTATCCTAAAATTTATCCTTCAAGATAATCTCCGATATCACCATAATTCAAAATAATTATGACTTTCTAGCCCCCAATCTGAATAGATTCATGACTTTTTCTTAATGTCCAGGCGCAACTTAATCTATGCCATAGATTCGTTCATTTGTTCGTTTATTCATTCAGCAAAATTCTATTAAATCTCACTCCTTACACAGTGTTTTCAGAGTTTCTGGCTCAATTAAGCAATCAGAATATAAATCTAATGTATGCTTGATTCCATCAGAAGATCTTACTATCTACTAAGTCTACGAAATGTTTACCAATATGGTTTGCTGACAGCATTGTATCAAAAGTAGGAAATAAAAAACTTCATGATTAATATCTTTTATTAGTTCTTTTTGTTCCCTTTTATTCTCTACCTAGCCTTGGAAACACCGATCAGAAACAAAAACAATCTTAGATGATTTGTGGTTATTTTTAAAGACTGTAATTAGGGGCGCCTACGTGGCACAGTCCATTAAGCAGTCCACTTTTGGTTTTGGCTCAGGTCCTGATCTCAGGGTTGTACGAGCAAGCCCCACATGGGGATCTGTGCTGAGTGTGAAGTCTGCCTAAAGTTTCTCCCTCCCTTTCCCTCCAGCCCTCCCCCTGCACGCTCTCTGAAATAAATAAATAAATCTTTAAGTAAGTAAATAAATAAATAAATAAACAAAGGATGATGCCTCAGAGCTAATAATATCCCAGAAAAGGAATAAAGTAGATATCATAAAAATGTTTCCTGAAATCAAAATGCCCCATCTCCCATTGCATCCTGCCTTTGAGATTCAATATTCTTCCACTTCATCTCATACTTCTTCTAGAATCTAAAATTCCCCTTTATATCCTCCCCCTCCAACATTTTCAGCTCTTTTTATTCTACTTTTTTTCATTTTTTTCTTTTTTATTCATTCTACTTTCAAACATGAATGAATATCCTTATTTAAATATATATGTGTATATCTATACATATATACATATATGTATATATACATATATACGTATATCTATACATATATACATATACGTATACGTATATACATATACATATATATTTATATATGTGTATATATGTATGTATGTATGTGTATATATATATCATATCATGTATTATATATGTGTGTTTATGTATATAAATCTCTTTAATGACCAGGTGACATGAGACAACTCACAATATATATATATACATACATACACACACACACACACACACATATATATATATAAAAGAGAGCCTTAAACTCATCAGCCTTTTTCACAAGCAACTGGCAATATATGTCAGGAACCACAAAATGACAAAGGTTATAAATAAATTTGCAAG
The DNA here is from genome assembly GCF_022355385.1 of Mustela nigripes. Lineage (NCBI taxonomy): Eukaryota > Metazoa > Chordata > Mammalia > Carnivora > Mustelidae > Mustela > Mustela nigripes. Next base: position 107,083,031 of record NC_081570.1, on the reverse strand, counting down.
AGAAGCTATACTGGTGACTGTCTCTCGCTTCGCTGGTCCTTCCCCATCTCTTGTGGATTCTTCTTATCCTGTTCCCAAGACTTCAGGCTCTTCCTGTCTGGACTTTCTTCCTCTGAGAAACTGTCCTTAGCCCAAGTTATTAGTGTCTCTACAATGATGAGTTTCAACTCACCTTGTTCAGACTTGAATGTGCACTTCAGTCCAGTCTGTGCAATTGCTCACAAGATATGACCCCTGAGACTGCCAATCATTTCCCATTAAACTGGTTTGTCTTCCCAGTTTCCCAATTTTCCTCATTCTCTCCTCTCTATCCCCATTCTATCAGGCTTCAAAGGCACAAATTTCAGAATTATCATTTGCTTTCTCTTATTCTCCATATGTATATCCATAGTCTTCCATAAGTCCATTTTCCAGATCCGCCTTTCATTCTCCACTCCCTTTGGACCTTCGAGTACCCTACACTAAAATAATGTTCCTTTTATTGAATGTCCAAATCTTGATTATCCTATGGGGCCCAAATTCAATATCATTTCATTCATTCATTCCAAAATTTTTATTTAAAAATTTGTTAGTTCAAATACTGGGTGAAGAATTAGAAATACAGAAGTGACAAGACAAACAGGTACTCTATCTTGGAGCTTGTATTCTAATGAGGGAGGGAGAGACAAACAGCAGACATGTACAACCATAAATAACAAGGTAATTCAGATAACAGAGCAAGGAACATGATAGAGAGGGACAAGGGAGCAGGAAGTCAGAGGCAGGTAGAAATGCTGCTATAGAAGACTACTTGAATCTTTCCTGATGCCCCCAAAAAACAGTTGTTGTCTTACCCTGACTCCACAGTCTGGATTTGTGTCTCTTTTTCAAACTTCCTCCCATGAGTTACAGTTGTTTGTGTGCTTGTCTTACCTCTACTCCGAGACCATTAGCTCCTTGACAGTAAGGTTCACAACTTACACATCTTGCTATCCTTCTTTAGCATGGAACTTAGCACTAAATGTGTATTATTATTTCAATAGGTGTTTGTTGAATACATAAATAAACCCTGATATCATTGCAATGGCCTCTTAGCTGGGCCCCCTGCTTCCAGTCCATCCTTCATTTAATCACTCAGGAATTTTGTAAAACATTGCTTTCATTTCATGTCTCTCAGTTCAAGACCTCTCAGTGATGCCTTACACTTTCCTCTATGCTGTATTAAGTCTAAACTGATCAAACTCTATATAATCTTTCCCTCCAATTACAATTTACCACTAATATCTTTAGAAATCCTGTGAGGAGATCAGGTTAGTCATCTCATTTAAATCCTCACCTTGATCATTTAAATCTTATTCTACTAAGTTGAAAGGTTCTGGGATTGAATGTATTCTTTCATGTCACTTAAGTGTATTTATTAAACACTTGCTATGTGCCAGGCACTATATGGACACTAGACATGCCCTGGTCGGTGGAACAGGAATGGTCCCTGCCCTCATGAAGGATGCTGTAGTCCTACATAAGACAACTGTAAAATCCTGCAAAGAACTATTCAAAGGCAAGGCATTAGTTACATTATTTTTTTCCATCTCAATGCTTGCTTCTGCTTCTGTGGTTCACCTTCGCTGAAATGTGTTTTCATTTCTTGTATTTCCGCAATTATACCTGTTCTTAAAGTCCTAGACTAAATCTTATCTTTCTAGAAGCTTATTCATACTTACTTGCTAGTAATACTTACTTGCTAGTATTACTCACTAAGTGTGTTCTGAGTGTTATTTCCCCAACTAAATAGATTATAAGTCACCGGAGAAAAGGAATAATTCTTACATTCTAATACCTCACATTGAAAGACCCGCGGATCCCCTTACCCAAGAATTCAACACTGCCACAGGATGCAAACAGCAAGAGGTTCTTTATTGTTATGCAGGCACCTGCGGGTGGTCAGCAGCTCCTGCTAGCTGAGCACACCTGGCTGGGGTGGTGCAGGATTTTTATAGACAGGTACATACAAGTCCCGGATGGGACGGAGCCAATTGGCTGACAATTTGAACATTTGAAAAAAGGCATACTTGGTGTTAGCGGATTGGCTTTGGAAGACCCCCTCACGCGAAGAGAAAGGCGGGAAGGGGAAACAAAGGGGGGAAGTTTGACCTTATTACTCAGCAGAGAAGCATCCTGCCTACGTGACTATGCAGCATCCTGTCTACGTGACCTACGTGACCATGCAGCCCCCTTGCCTATGTGACCATGCCTCGGCTATTAGAAGAAGGTATCTTGTTCAAACAGGAGACAAGTGTCATGCCCTAAAAGCCAAGCAGTTACAGAAAGGCAAAAGAGCAGTTACATGGGGAGGAGTCAAGATGGCGGAGAAGTAGCAAGCTGAGACTGCTTCAGCTAGCCGGAGATCAGCTAGATAGCTTATCTAAAGATTGCAAACACCTGAAAATCCATCGGCAGATCGAAGAGAAGAAGAACAGCAATTCTGGAAACAGAAAATCAACCACTTTCTGAAAGGTAGGACCGGCGGAGAAGTGAATCCAAAGCGACGGGAAGATAGACCCCGGGGGGAGGGGCCGGCTCCCGGCAAGCGGCGGAGCAACCGCGCACAAAATCAGGACTTTTAAAAGTCTGTTCCGCTGAGGGACATCGCTCCAGAGGCTAAACCGGGGCGAAGCCCACGCGGGGTCAGCGTGGCCTCAGGTCCCGCAGGGTCACAGAAGGATCGGGGGTGTCTGAGTGTCGCAGAGCTTGCGGGTATTGGAGCGGGAGGGCCGGCTACAGAGACAGAGCCGACAGTAAGCTCGCAGCTCCGTGTTACCTTGAACCGGTAGCAGGCTCGGTGAGCTCGGAGCGCGGCCGGAGGTCAGGCAGACGGGAGTAACTGGGCGCTGTTCTCTGAGGGCGCACTGAGGAGTGGGGCCCTGGGCTCTCGGCTCCTCCGGGCCGGAGACCAGGAGGCCGCCATTTGTATTCCCGTCCTCTGGAACTCTGCGGAGAGCGCTCAGGGAACAAAAGCTCCTGAAAGCAAACCCGAGCGGATTACTCACCCCGGCCCCCCCCCAGGTAAGGGCGGTGTAATTCCGCCTGGGGCAAAGACACTTGAGAATCACTACAACAGGCCCCTCCCCCAGAAGATCAACAAGAAATCCAGCCGAGACCAAGTTCACCTACCAAGGAGTGCGGTTTCAATACCAAGGAGAGCAGCAGAATTCCAGAGGAGGAGAAAGCCAAGCACGGAACTCATGGCTTTTTTCCTGTGATTTTTTTTAGTCTTGCGGTTAATTTAATTTTTTCTTTTTCTTTTTCCTTTTTTTTTTTTTTCTCGCCTTTGGGTAAAATTTTTTTTTTTAACTGTTACCTTTTTCTTTTTTAACGATTTTTTACTAGTTTATCTAATATATATATAT